>NC_041403.2:48231512-48531512 GCF_900747795.2 Erpetoichthys calabaricus
TTACTCAAGCCCTTTAGCTGCCTCCTTTGCGCATGTATGTGACAGTGTTCATTACATCGGACTAGTGCCATGTTCATTGCTGTTGTCCACTTTGTACACATTGATATAGGGATAGGCTTCAGCACCCTTTGAGTCTGAATTTGATTAAGCAGGGCTGGGAATTGGATTAAGGCATGATCATCTGGATACTCAGCAGTGGAAAAGCTGGCATCTGCCATGAGATTACTGATGCCTGTACTTGGTCTTGTACCCACATTTCTCCTACAATAATTGTTTTGAACCTCTAGTGTCCTTAAATCCATTGTAAATTAAATTTTGATTGACTGACTAATATTATGTACAGGCTTCCACCATCGCTAGAAAGACCAAATTTATGAAGTTCAGCTGTCATCTTTCTATAACTCTTTTGTTACCACTTCTGACAGTCAAGGCCTATCAGGACAGCAAACAACAAAAGAAACGAAACTGCTGTTGGCATATATAGCACTTTATACACCCATGCCAGTCCAGCAATGAGAGTAGACCAATGTATTTCAGCCGAGGGAAGAAACCAAAGGAAATACGTAAATAAGCACAATATGTATACAATAATCCAAACAGGCAGCATACAAACAGCATTTGAATCTGGGTCCAGGCTCTGGGAGGTGATGAAGCTACAGACTGTTCCACTATGCTGCCAAAAAATTAGAAACGCCTTACTATTGTTTCTTCTCACTATAAACCTCACACTTTTAAAATTTTGAATGAAAAACACATTTTTATGGATGAACAGCATGAATGATGGTGGTAGGTTTTCCATGGAGCAATCTGGAATTACTTAAAACAATTGGCAGAAGGAGCAAAATGTTGCATTACAAACAACAAGGCTCCAGTTTCATCCCCACCATGTTTGTGACACACTTAACGTCCAGTTATAAAAATTTAAAAATGTATTATACATTTGTGACATCTGGCATACTTTGGATAGAAGCGCTTGCTAAATAAATAAATTCTTTCTAATTCTGAACCAGCTTTTTTCAGTAGAGTAGTGTAAGCCAACAGAACCTGTACTGCCAGCATTTGACACAGCAGTGACCAGCTCTGGCTAGGACAAAAGACCACTGAAGGGCATGCAGAGGCAAACTGTCACACTCACCTTTGAGATTAGACAAATATCCCAAAACCACTGGATTTCAAGAGAACAAGTGAAGGCCACTAAGACACTGGTCAGACCAGGGATGAAACTTGGGCCCTGAATAAGTGAGGTAGCAGGACTACCGTAACTGCTTTGTTGCCTTAGATGGCGTTATTTTTTATATTTAGCGAACTGCTATAAAAGCATGTATGGGAAAGAATGTTGTATTTAACCTTCTTCTTCTTCTTCTTTCAGCTGCTCCCGATAGGGATCGCCACAGCGGGTCATCTTCTTCCATATCTTTCTGTCCTCTGTATCTTGTTCTGTTACACCCATCACCTGCATGTCCTCTCTCACCACATCCAGAAACCTTCGCTTAGGCCTTCCTCTTTTTCTCTTGCCTAGCAGCTCTATCCTCAGCATTTCTCCTTTTCTCATGTCCAAACCAGCGCAATCTCGCCTCTCTGACTTTTTCTCCCAACCGTCCAACTTGAGCTAACCCTCTAATGTACTCATTTCTAATCCTATCCATCCTCGTCACACCCAGTGCAAATCTTAGCATCTTTAACTCTGCCACCTCCAGCTCTGTCTCCTGCTTTCTGGTCATTGCCACCATCTCCAACCCATATAACATAGCTGGTCTCACTACCGTCCTGTAGGCCTTCCCTTTCACTCTTGCTGATATCCGTCTGTCACAAATCACTCCTGACACTCTTCTCCACCCATTCCACCCTGCCTGCACTCACTTTTTCACCTCTCTTCCACAATCCCCATTACTCTGTACTGTTGATCCCAAGTATCTAAACTCATCCACCTTTGCCAACTCTATATTTATAACTCTATATGTATTTAACCTATAACATACATTTTGGTGCAAATTAATGATGTCTTAACAGTTGACCATACTATAAATAATGCAAACAAATGCCTAATACAGTAATGCGTTTTTTCAACCCCACAACAGAACCCACACTGCCTCACAATCAGCATTTTAATCTGAGGAGGCAAACAGAACATAATGGTACCCTTTTGTCAGTATTTCTTCACTCAGAGCACTGCCAAGTTAAAGTGACTTTGCCACAGTCACTCAGTGATTTAGTGGCAGTGACTAAAGATATAACCTTTTACAGTTTACAGTAGGCTGCCTTAGCCCTTGGGCCACACTGCTTATACTGTATACAGCAGATATGCTTAGGTGTAGGTGGACGTAAAATGACTCTTTGATCTCTGTTTATCACATTTCTTATTAGAAGACCAACATGACCATTAACTTTAATAGCAGTTAATAATCTGTTATCATATAAATGTACAGTTTACTTATACTTAGTTGTTGGGTTTAACAGCCTCTTAAAACAATGATTTGGGGCTACTCTAGTGATTACAATAGCAAGCTTTTAAAATAATTCAAGAACTTAGTTCCTTTGCAGTATTACATTTGAGAAGTATGATTTTTTGGCAGTAGTGATAATAACAAGATAACTTGCCAGTTGACCTTAAGTCATCATTTTGTCAATTCTCTATGCCCGAGCTTCATAGAGAGAGATATAAAAGTATAAATAATTACTGTGGTTACTTGTGTTTCTACAATATTTGAATAATTATATGTCTTTTGGCAGTAAATTGCAATCCTCTTGCCTGTAATAGTTGGCCGCATTGGAACACAATATTTGCAGCCATTACAATCAGGGGTGGAAATTTATTTTAAGTTTTTGAGCCAGCTTGGAAAACTTAACATGAAGTAAAAAGGACAGCTGATTCATTTTTTGGAAATATTAGGAAAAGATGTAAAATTGAAAATTACTTATTTTAATGAAACTAATGTCACACCCTAGACATATGAGTCAAGAGCTAATTGTTTCAATACTGCACTTAAATTCTTTTTGTTCTTATTTGGTGCCATTGTGCAAAATTTACAAATAAAATAAAAGACCATGTACTATATACATACAGATTTGGACTCATGATGAACTTTTTAAACCTTGTTTTGTTTTTGGTATCTGCCCTTAATCTTTGCCCCCATTTACTTAAATAATTGTATTATTAGCCATGAAAAGGATTAGCCACAACCCGATTTTCTGCATTATTGTCCATTTCATTCCCTCTCACATTGAATGTGATGGGTTGGTTTCTTGGGTTGTGGAAGAAAAAAACAACCCCTGATTGTGGTGCATCTTACATTTGTTTATTGTGCAACGTAATTAAAGTATGCAGTCTTCATCCATTGTTCAGATGTGATAAATGATTGGCCCTTTAGTTAAAATATGCCATCAAAAGAGTTTATAGAGTTAGTGGTTTGAACACTTGGGTTAGCAGTGAGCCTTTTTGCAGTCTGATCAAGCCCAAAATAAATATGATTAACACTAGCAGTCAGGGTGATGTTGTCTGAGGCTGAGCACAGGTTATAGAAGCACATCATGTCACCATCAAAAGAAATTAGCAAAAATGTCAGGAAAAAGTTGTTTGTGTGTATCAGTCTGAAGAGCTTTCAAAGTAATATGCAAAGCCCATGTCAGAGTCTTTCCCAAATGAAAGGAAGTTTTCAGTGTTCATAGTCACACAGTCTGTCACAGTCTGTCAGTTGCGAGAAACAGATCATATGCATGTTACAGAGTACCTGTCAGATGATACAAAGAGTACGTGACACGTGCTTCGCCCTAATTGGGGCTCATCAGGTGTAGGCTCCTTTGCTTCCCCTTGCAGGGATTGAACCTCAGACGTCAGCTCCTGAGACAAAGCCTCAGACATTGCGCCACGGCGACTGGTTCACTTATTTGACAGGATGTACAGTAGATTGGAGTGTTATATCCATAGTTCTGAATCACAATCTGATTATTTGGGTGGTCTCCTACCAGGCAACACTTGGACTATATCACTAGCAAGTAACAGACTTTGAGAAGCAGACTGTCTTACGACTTGACAAAAATCTTGAACTTGAAATGCTCCAATGCTAAAGCGCTGTCAATCAAAAAGAGGTCCAGCCACTTTGACAGTTCCTCCAATCATCATGCAGCAGCCCAGCATCCTGGCCAGCCCACTGCCCCCATTTACTCCCAGAGATGCTGAGCTTCCCTGGAAATAATATTTTGAAGCATTTGTCCAATAAACGTCTAGCTTTGCTGCACTGAAAACAAAGCATATTCTGAAGTGCCGTTGAAGTCCACTGAAGCTGCGCTCCAATGGGTTTTAGTGGATCATGCTGCCATGGGAATCTATGAGAAAAAAAAATTACGTTAAACAACCTACAAGAAATTATTGCTGATTCTGAATGAACTAACCATGAAGTTGTACATGTTGTAGCACGCTGTTTGTAATAGCAAAGTAAACACAACACGACTTATCTGACAAGTTTTTTTTTCATGCCATTTTAGAGTAGTCTTAGAGCAGTCACCTCTACATTAGACCTAATGACTTGAGATGGCTGCCTATACCATGATGGATCTTCTATCATGTTTAACAGCTGGCAACAGCCATGGTGAGTTCAAGGCAGTGTTTGACTTTCTCCAGGCATAAACTCATCCAGATGTAGGAAGTAGGGTAAAAAATGACTAATCAAAATATTCTTTTTCCATTGCTCACAGGTCCAGATTTTGTGCTCCTTACACACGGTTATACCTCTTTGCGAGTTGGTCTTAAATATATTTTCCAAATGTCATTCTGCCATAAATTACAGTTTTAATGAGCTCTGGTTTTGTTGAGGTTATGCTGATTGATTTCTGTGATAATTTTTAACACTGTATTTTTGTAGTGTTTGGCAACTATTGTGTGCATTGTCCATCAAGCCCTTTCGGTGAGCTTCGCCTTGTGCTCACTGTTTCTCTTTTCAAAAGCAGTCTGACCATGTTTGGTTTATGCCGTCATTATTTTGAGACCATTCCCCTTGACACATTAAATAATTTTGAAGTTTTTGTGACTTGCAAATCTGCAATTATGGGATCAGACTATTTTCCATTCTGAAACTCTGTTAGTTACATCATGTTACTTTGAAAGCTTGCATATCAAAGTGCTAGTTGTGATCATTTTATAGTTGACACTTACTGGCATTTAGAAATCAACTTAATATAACTTGCTTTTGCAGCTGCATTCGTAATTGTGGTTTAGTTTCTTCAAAGTTTAAGTTTTTCTGTGGTGTTTCCATTATTTTGTCCACTTCCAGTAATTGCAGGATAAATATGCTTGCAGTTATTGCTGGCAAAATTTGGCAGAACCATTTACTTAGTTCAAAAGGGCAATTTGTGTTTCACACATGGACATTAGGTTTGGCACCACCTTTAATAATAAAATAAATAATATGAAGTATATATCAGACATTCCTTACTATTATTTTGCTTGAAAATCTGGTAGTAGTCACAGTCAAAAATATTCAATACTGATAAAAACAGATATGGGGAAGGTAGATTTTCTTGATAGCTGAATAAATGTTTAAAAAGGCATTTAAAGGATTTTGAAGTCTACAATTTTTTAGGTTATCAACTCTCATAATGTTGGCAATGTAAGTAAACAAAATGAGAACCATTTTTTGCCTGAATACTGAGTGTTTCATGAATGCAGTTATATTCAGTCATTTACTGATTCAAAGTTCAATTATATGAAACATGAAATACCGTGTGCACAGCTGCAACAACCTCATAAACTTTAAATAAATTACATCATGTGCTTGTCACAAGCTCATTTTAAAAGAATGCCTTGTTTAATATTTTCTGATTTATTATTTGTGTATTTAGAAATATGAAGAAAAATTTGTCGGGGACCTGGCTTTCTCTGAGGAGCCGTTAAGTGTGAGTCCTGAAACTCCAACAGAGTCGGTGGGCAATGTTGAGTCACTGCAAACAAACACCAGGATGAAAGTGGTGTCTCGCCCAACAATCATCCGTGGAATAACCTACTACAAATCCAATACCATCGAAGAGGACAATGAAATCGATGAACAGCGTATGTTGTTTCTTAAGTACAAAACAGATATTGATGCATGCTGGATGTGGGGGTATTTGAAATGTGTACACTTCTGAGATTGTTGTGATTTCATTTTAGAATTGTTTGGTAGATATTTTTCTTTGGTAGGCAACACTGTCATTTAGATTTGCTTTTAAATTTACATTTTTTCACTGAGCAGATGCTTTTATTGAAAGTGCCTTACAAAAGAGTTCAACATAATCAAGTAAACATCTGTCTGGGGGACTGTTTTGAAGCAAGTACTCCAGGACAAAATTACAAAATTGACCATCACAAGTGAAGAGCTTTAAACCAAACAGAACGGCACAAGACTAATTAAACTTTCCTTAGTTACAACAACCTATCGATTATCAATTACACATATTCACAGATGAGAGTCTTCAAATAATTCTTAAATAGGATGAGGAAGTGGAGGTAAGCAGCTCATTCCACCAGCTAGGAGCTACAAATGAAATTAGTCTAGAATGAGATCTGAAGCCATGCAGAGGTGGCATCAACAGATGCTTTTCACAAGTAAACCTGAATGGACAAGAAGGAGTGTCTTCATATATTAAGGTGATGACCTATTGACTACTCTGTAGGCAGTCATCAAGGATTTGAACTTAATATGTGCTGCTTCAGGGAGCCAGTGTAGCGACCAGAGGAGAGGAGTGACAACACGGCCGTCTTGGCTGCTTGAACACAAGATGTACCACTTTTAATGAAATGCTAAGTTTTGTGTATGGACTACAATAACGTCTTTGTTATATGCATTCTAGTTGTTTTTTTAATCAGTCAGGCGACCTTGAAAGTTTCAGCATGTGTTGAACATGTCATAAATTGAATCCAGAAAACGTTAACGAAATGTCCAGATGTTCCTAAAGCGCAGAGTCTGCAGCACTTCAAAGCTGTCTTAGGGCCAACAGACAGATGGAGATGGACCCAGGTGTTTTAGAAATAAATTAATAAATAAATAAATGTTACAGTCAAAGCTCTGAATGTACAGTAATAATCTCAACACTTTCATTTATACTTGAGTGGAATCAAAGATGCTTGACAGTGAGTTCAAGTATTAGTCATGGTGTTTTTATTGTTTTTTTCATTTAACTATTTACATTGTTACATTTGACTCACTGTTGACGTAAATATCCTCATGTGGAATTACTGTGCTGGTGTGTCATGTCTTCTCTCATTCTGACTTTTCAAACAGAAGAAGAATTTTCAAGTGGTGATGCAGCTGTAGATCTGCTGATTGAAGACCAGCTCATTAAGCACAAAGGATGGCAGCAACAGACTTTCAGGAAACCGAAGCCAGTAGTCAGACCCCCCATCCCTAAAACTGAACAGGTGGACATGAATGGCCATTTACGTGTAGTTCACAATCTAGCTACTGCTGCAACTACTGAAGTATCAAGCAAGAGTCCAAGCAATGTTCCTGATCTTACATCAGATTATAGAACAGCAGCTGCTCCAGCTGTCACTGATGCTTCAAACAAATCATCTACTGCAGCTTCTATGGCAGTCACAAACACAGCTGCCACCCACAATCCATCAAGCACAACAATGTCTTCAGCCATATTGGCTACTTTTACAACTGGTAAAAATATTACAAGCTCTCCATCTCCAGCTTCTGCCCCAGCCTCCACAAAAGAGACCAGAGAAACTACAGCACAAGCAACAGATGAAATAACTAATGCCTCCAGCACCACCCCTAGTACTACTACTACTACTACTACTACTACTACTACTGCTACTGCTACTGCTACTGCTACTGCAACTACTAGTACTACGACTACTTCTACTACTATGACTACTATTACAGCTTCTAGCACAAAATTAACAACCATCCGTTCTCCAAAAACCTCCTGGACAACTGCCATTACATCCACACCTTCCGTTCCTAAAACAACCCGACCTTCAGTGCATGTGAAGCCCAGGCAGCGCTATAAGATCTCTTGGGAAGAAGAGATTCAGGATACCATGGGCGATGAGGCTCAAAAGAATCTTGGTAAGTGGTCAACTACTGTGTTCTGTTTAGTTTTAATACTGCCAATGCTGGCGGCACGGTGGCACAGTGGGTAGCACTGCTGCCTCGCAGTTGGGAGACCTGGGGACCTGGGTTCACTTCCCGGGTCCTCCCTGCGTGGAGTTTGCATGTTCTCCCCGTGTCTGTGTGGGTTTCCTCCGGGCGCTCCGGTTTCCTCCCATGGTCCAAAGACATGCAGGTTAGGTGTATTGACGATTCTAAATTGGCCCTAGTGTGTGCTTGGTGGGTGGGTGTGTTTGTGTGTGTCCTGCGGTGGGTTGGCACCCTGCCCGGGATTGGTTCCTGCCTTGTGCCCTGTGTTGGCTGGGATTGGCTCCAGCAGACCCCTGTGTTCAGATTCAGCGGGTTGAAAAATGGGATGGATGGATGGATTTACCATGCCATAGCTATGAGAAAATGGTTACTGTAGATAAAAAAACAAGAAAATACTCATTTTACTTATAAAGCCCCAGAAAATAAACATTTAAGGCAATCGTACAAGGATAAGTGGCTCCTTTTATGATTTCAATTATGTTTTTATAAAACTTCCTTATGGTATTGCAAAACAAGTAGTAATTATTAAATTGTGGGGTACATGATGGCACAGTCATTTGTCTCAGAATACTGGGATCAGTTCCCAGCCAGGCCACTTGGTCTGTGAAGCTTTCATGGTCTCCTTGTGTTAAGTAGATTTGTAACACAAAATCGTCCTGGAGTGCCCGTGTCTGCAGGAGTGTGAGGAAATGTGCACTGCAGTGGACTGATGCCATTGAAGAGAACTGGAGTAACTGAGCTTAGTTATTGAATCAATGCATGGCTTATTGTGTTCATAAGAATTACTTACAAACACTTTGAAATCAGTTTTTCTTGTCAAGCACCTCCTTACTCACTGCTAAGAGAAACCCTCCATATATATGATATACTGCTTGACTCTTCTCTGTCTGGTTATGCAAGACATCAACTACTTTGGGTTTCTCCTCTATTTTGAACTCTCTAAACCAAAAAAACTAATTCCTAAGCAATTTTTGGACCATATTCGGTGCAGAAAATTACATTCTTATGATAAAGAGTCAACCAATAGGTGACTTCAGTAAAAATTATCAGAAGGACTTAAAGTTGGGCCTGCCATATCAACCGACCCCAGGGGTTCACCCCCTAATAGGATATAAGGGGTCAAAGTTTAAACTTAAAAAAAAAAAAACTGGGGATCCGTAATATAGACATGTGGAGTGACAAGTTTTGCTATTTCCAGGTAGCTGATCACAAATATGATAATATTTTTGATATATGGTTCTTTACTGGTGGTCCTACCCCTCTAAGAGCCACTCTCAGAAGGTTCAAAATGACACATTTCAAACATAAGCATTTGAGGTATCATTTTAGACAATTTCAAGGTCAGTGATTACAACTATGATGTTAATTTTGATCCTTTACTAGGGATTTAGCCCTCAGTGGACTTCTGTCAGAGGGTGAAATGACAAATTTCTATTACAATCAAAAATATTTAGACTTTGAATTTTTTAATTGAAGCTCGCATTGTAACATTTCAGATATTTGATAAAACTATTCTTGTTTATTATGTACTTTTACCTCATGAAGTTAATCATTAAACTGAACACCCCAAAGTAGAGTGGCTTACACCAATTTAGGCTTCTTTACTTACATAACTTGTAATGAAGTTTATGTTTATTAACCGACAGATGATTTTATGGCTTCTTATTTTGTATTGAATTCATTAAACTAATTGAAAAGGAATGATGAAATTGGAGCTCATTATGGAGAAAGAACATCTTCATGGTTGATATACCCTTGTTCAATTATAAGCTTTAATATTTTTTGCTGCATTGTGCAAATGCACGGTGCCCAGTCTACAGGCTTCAGCCCAATGTGCTTGTGTACAGTGTCCATAAAAAGCAGTCACCCCTTTGGATGTTTTTTTTATTATTATACAACACTGAATCACTGTGGATTGAATTTGAACTTTTTGACCTGATCAACTGAAAAAACACTCTTCAATGTCAAAGTGAAATCAGATCTCTGCAAAGTGGTCTAAAATAATTGGAAATCTTAAACACAAAATAATCGATCGCATACAGTAAGTGCTGCGGTGGGTTGGCACCCTGCCCAGAATTGTTTCCTGCCTTGTGCCCTGTGTTGGCTGGGATTGGCTCCAGCAGACCCCCGTGACCCTGTGTTCGGATTCAGCGGGTTGGAAAATGGATGGATGGATACAGTAAGTGTTCCCCTCCTTCAAGTCAGTATTTAGTAGATGCACCTTTAGCAGCCATGACAGCCTAGAGTCTGTGTGCACAGTTCAAGTTCAAGTTCAAGTAGGCTTTATTGTCACTTCAACCATATACAGTTAGTACACAGTGAAACGAAACAACGTTCCCCCAGGACCAAGGTGCTACATGCAACATAAATTTACAACATAAATTAACAGAAAAAACTAAACTAGCTAACTAAGAGGCCTAGTTAGCTGGCTAGCAGAGACAAGACAGATTGACCTAACATAAATTACCTAACATGAATTACCTAACATGAATTACAGCATAAATCAACAAAAACTAACTAACTATCTAAGGAAGACTTTTTTAACCAAACAGCAGACAACAAAGTGCATGTGCAATGTGCAAACAAAAGCAACAAGTGACAGTGCGACAAAAACACAAACGTAACATAATAATATGGTGTTGTGGTGATGAGTTGAGGTAGTGGAGAAACAGTAAACATTCTTAGTTTAGCAGCAAAAAAAAATTAGGAAGTAAAGAAGTTAGTGCAACAAGCAAACCAGTAATGGATATTGTGCAAAAAAAGAAAGCATTTACAGGTTGGTGTGTACGATAGTTTGGTAGTGTAGGTCAGTGTGTTTAAGCTTGTGTTGATTAGTCAGTCCAATCTCAATGTTTTGAGGTAGTTGAGTTAAGCTAAGTGATAATGTTTGTGTGTGTGTGTGTGCGTGCGTGTGTGTGTGTTTATCAGTCCAGTCCCTTTTTGTTGAGAAGACGGATGGCTTGTGGAAAAAAGCTGTTGCACAGTCTGGATGTGTGTGCCCGAATGCTTCGGTACCTTTTTCCAGATGGCAGGAGGGTGAAGTGTGTGTGAGAGGGGTGTGTCCGATCAGCCACAATGCTGGTGGCTTTGCGGATGCAGCGTGTGGTGTAGATGTCTTCAATAGAGGGGAGAGAGACCCCGATGATCTTCTCTGCTGTCCTCACTATCCGCTGTAGGGTCTTGCGGTCCGATATGGCACAATTCCCAAACCAGACAGTGATGCAGCCGCTCAGGATGCTCTCGATAGTTCCTCTATAGAAGGTGGTCAGGATCGGTGGTGGGAGCTGGGCCTTTCTCAGTCTTCTCAGAAAGAAGAGACGCTGTTGGGCTTTCTTGTGTAGGGAGCTGGTGTTGAGGGACCAGCTGAGGTCCTTCTCCAGGTGGACGCCCAGGAATTTGGTGCTGTCGACGATCTCCACAGAGGAGCCGTTGATGCTCAGCGGAGAATGGTCACCTCGTGTCCTCCTAAAGTCAACAACCATCTCCTTTGTCTTGTCAACATTCAGAGACAGGTTGTTGTCTTTACACCAGTCCGTTAGCCCCTGCACTTCCTCTCTGTACGCTGACTCGTCGTTCTTGCTAATGAGACCCACCACGGTCGTGTCATCAGCGAACTTAATGATGTGATTTGAGCTGTATGTTGCTACACAGTCGTGAGTCAGCAGTGTGAACAGCAGGGGACTGAGCACACAGCCTTGTGGGGCACCAGTGCTCAGTGTGGTGGTGCTGGAGGTGCAGTTCCCGATCCGTACTGACTGAGGCCTTCCGGTCAGAAAGTCCAGGATCCAGTTGCAGAGGGAGGTGTTCAGGCCCAACAGGCTCAGCTTCCCGATCAGTTGTTGGGGGGATGATCGTGTTGAATGCTGAGCTGAAATCTATGTACAGCATTCGAACGTATGTGTCCTTCTTGTCCAAGTGTGTGAGGGCAAGATGGAGTGCAGTGGAGATGGCGTCGTCCGTTGAGCGGTTAGGACGGTACGCAAATTGCAGTGGGTCCAGTGAGGGGGGCAGCAGGGACTTGATGTGTCTCATGACAAGCCGCTCGAAGCACTTCATGATGGTGGGTGTAAGTGCAACAGGACGATAGTCATTGAGACAGGACACAGAAGACTTCTTGGGCACGGGTACGATGGTGGTGGCCTTGAAGCACGTGGGAACGACGGCGCTGCTCAGAGAGATGTTGAAGATGTCGGTAAGAACATCTGCCAGCTGTTCTGCACATTCTCTGAGCACTCTGCCTGGGATGTTGTCTGGTCCAGCAGCTTTACGTGGGTTGACTCTGCGTAGAGCTTTCTTCACATCCGCTGTAGTGAGACACAGCACCTGGTCGTTCAGAGGAGGGGTGGTCTTCCTCGCCGCCACGTCGTTCTGCCTGTCGAACCGAGCGTAGAAGTTGTTCAGCGCATCTGGGAGGGAGCCGTCACCGTCACAGGCAGGTGATGTCGTCCTGTAGTGTGTGATGGCTTGTAAGCCCTGCCACATGCGCCGTGTGTCGCCGCTGTCTATGAAGTGATTGTGGATTCTCTGGGCGTGTGCGCGCTTCGCCTCTCTGACGGCCCGAGAGAGTTTGGCCCTTGCTCTTCTAAGGGCCACCTTGTCTCCCGCTTTGAAGGCAGAGTCTCGGGTCCTCAGAAGTGCACGCACTTCCGCAGTAATCCACGGTTTCTGGTTGGGTCGTGAGATGATGTTCTTGGAGACAGTGACGTCTTTGGTGCACTTACTGATGTAGTTGGTCACTGATCAAGTGTACTCCTCCAAGTCAGTGAAGTCGCGGTAAGTTGCAGCCTCCCTAAACATGTTCCAGTCAGTGCTCTCAAAACAATCCTGAAGAGCAGAGATGGCTCCTGCTGGCCAGGTTTTCACTTGCTTCAGAACCGGTTTTGAACGCCTGACGAGTGGTCTGTATGCTGGAATTAGCATAACAGAGATGTGGTCTGAGTAGCCGAGGTGGGGGCGGGGCTCAGCCCGATATGCGCCGGGGATGTTTGTGTAAACAAGATCCAGCGTGTTTTCCCCTCTCGTTGCAAAGTCCACATATTGATGGAATCTAGGAAGCACTGACTTGAGATTTGCATGGTTGAAATCTCCAGCAACAATAAACAGTCCATCCGGGTGTGTATTTTGCAGTTCACTGATCTTTGTATACAGTTCCCATAGCGCTTCCTTAGCATTAGCGCCAGGTGGAATGTACACTCCGATAGTGAAAACGGTGGTGAATTCCCATGGTAAATAAAAAGGTCTGCATCTAACAGTCACAAACTCCACTAGCGATGAGCAATAACTAGAAACTAGCACAGAGTTCTTGCACCATTTCGCGTTGATGTAAATACACAAGCCGCCACCGCGAGTCTTACCGCACAAAGCTGCATTTCTGTCGGCGCGAAACGAGGCTAGCCCAGGTCTCTCTCTCTGCCCGCTTTGCACATCTGGGCACTTCCTTTTTTCCACATTGTTCTTTGAAAAACTGCTAAAGCTCGGCCAGGTTTAATGGGCACCATAAACAAAAAGCCTTTTTTAAGTCCAGCTATAAATTCTCAGTTGCATTAAGATCTGGACTGTGACTTTGCCACTCCCACATTAACATTGTTGTTTTTTAAGTCATTCCTGTGTGGCTTTGACTCAGCTTGGACTTGTCTTTCTGGAAAAACAAATCTTCTTCCACGGGTTTCTTGCAGACAACATCAGGTTTTATTCCCGGATTTCCCTGCCATTTGCTACATTCATTTTACCCTCCACCCTCACAAGCCTTCCAGGACCTGATGCAGAGCAGCATCCTCACAGCATAATGCTGCCACCACCATGTTTCATAGGGAGGATGGAATCGTTTTTGATAATGTGCAGTGCTTGAACTTTTTGAGCATCAGAATAAATTGCCTGTTTGGCATAAGTCAATTTTAGAGTCATCAAGCCATAGCACTTTCTTCCAGTTGACTTCAGAGTCTCCCATGTGTCTTCTCTGTGCTTTGTTTTAACAGTGGCTTTCTCTTTGTTACTCGTCCATAAAACTGTGACTGGTGCTGTTCTGCACAGTCTCAGCCTTTGTAGCTTGTAAGTCCTTCAGAATTTTCATTGGTGTCCTGGTGAACGTCCTCACTGGTCTTCTTGCACCTACTCTAGACAGATTTACAGCTGTGCCATACTCATTCCAGTTCCTAATGACTGAATTCCCTGGACTCCAAGGGACATTCAATGACTTGAATATTTTCTTGTATCCAGCTCCTGACTTGTGCTTTTCAGTCCCCTTTTTGTGGAGTTGCTTGGAGTGTGCATTTGTCTTCATTTTGTAGGTTAGGCCACAATTCTGACTCACGATAAGCTGAACCTTTCAGGTGAGTTCCATTCATACTGCAAATCTATTGAACTCCATTGACTAAAGACAACTAATCTCCATTTATCTTCTGTAATTATGAAACTTCTAAATCCAATTGGCTGCCATAGTGATGATTTAGGTGAGCCACATTAAAGGATGCCAATTATTTTATGTTTTACAATTATAATTTATCAGTAACTGCACACTGCACGATAGTGTGCAGTGAATACACTTGACTTGAGCATTCCTAGTTTTCCTCCTCTTTCTCTGTACGTTTAGCATTTGTTTGCTCAGAGGTTGGTGCGCTTGCTACATTTCTTTTCTCCACTCTAGCGGCCCGCTACTTCTCTTCTTTCGACGGCATCTTTTCGTGTTAAAACTGATTAAGTCAGTGTTTGTGTTGCAATTGCTTAATACGTTTTCTTTAATTTTTCACTTAAGCTGGCACTTAAGTCTTCAATCTGTCCTCAAGAATGATTTAAGATATGAAGAGGTAGGGGAAGTGACGGTGAAGGTGGTAAGGATGAGAACGGCGCCCGTACGCCTATGCCACACGGCTGCCCTGCTGGCCACTGCTGAGAGTTGATTCTACAATAAAATAAAATAAAAATAAAAAGAGGAATAACCTTGGAGGTCAATCATCACCAGACGTCACCAGAAGCAGATAGTAGACGTCACGTAGTATATGTGTACCAAATTTCAGGTCAGTAAGTCAAACAGTTTGCAAGCTACTGGTGATTTAAAATCCTGGACAGACAAACGGACAGCCACGGTAGTGTGTTATATAAGAAGATTTAGAGCACTTCTTCAAAGATCTGATTTCACATTGACATTAAAGTTTTTTTTCTGTTCATCAATGTCAAAAAGCCAAATTAAATCCACTCTGATTCAATGTTGTATAATGGTAAAATGTAAAAGCTTCCAAGCACTGTAATTTCAACTCTCTGGGATGGCATTCAGATCTGGCTTCTGTTTTGCATCCATAGTTTTCCCACCTGATTGTAGGTGCAAGACATGCAAAAGCTCATATAAGGTGACCTTAAGTACCAGGTACAGTAAAAATCCTATATTACAAAATAGCCATACTATTAAAAGGCACCAAGGCCTTGGAATAAAATGGGTTTTAATGAATGGTGAATTACTGTACAGAAACATCAGAATCATTTTAGGACCCTGGGACATTCTCAAACATGTGTCATCCAATTCTGGATTATGGGTGGTCAAAGCCCATTTTGGCAACGTCAGGCGCAAGGCAGAAACAACTTCTGGATGAGGCGCCAGTCCATCACAGTGCCCACAAATGCAAACACCCACATTCACAAGGGACCAGTTAAGAATCTCCAATTAACCTAACAGACGTGTCTTTAGGGATGTGGGAGGAAAACCAGAGGAGCATAACTTACATTCCACTTTTTTATTTAGCAGGCACTGTTATTCAGAGCAACTTATAAATCACTGATGGTTGAATACAGGCATGAGGAAACCATTCAAGTAATAAACCATCTGTACTGTAAGTTTTTCCATAAGAGCTGCATCACATGTATTGAAATAAAACAACTCTTTAATTATATAATTAAAAAAATCCTACAGAAGTGAGAGAATAGGTTAAAGGTAGGGAATCAGATTACCCCAACAGTTGGTGTTGGATCTGTTAGGTCATCAGGTATCAGAAGATTAATAAAATGTAAGGGTGAAGATCTTTTCAAAAACTTCAGGTGGAATCAGTAGCGCTAACTGAGACTGGCAGATAGTTTCATGCCTGAATGACCAAGGCCAAGAAATGTTGAGCAATTCATTTTAAACCAGCATCATCAGACCATAAAAAATGATTGCAGAGGCCTACCCAGTAAATGCGATATGATCATAGGCTGACTGTACACAGGCCCAGATGCCCTAACTGCACAGTGTATCAAAATCAGACTGCAGTGTCTAACGGAGTACACATCATGCTAACAAAAAATGGAGGGAGATAGCAACCCAAAGCTAGATGGAGGGTTATAAACCAACTGAGCTGTAGTAGCAAGTGGTGGCAGTTTTCTAGAGCCCAAGAGTCCTGTGAGTGATCACTTAGACAAATGGGCTCCTGAATTGCACTGGATGCTATTAAAGTAGTCTCTGATTTGCAGTGTCCTTGTAATGAGGTAGGAAGTTAATAAAATTGCTAAATGTACAGTTGGACATTTGTATTTTTAGGAAACAGGTTTCAGGCTGGAGGTCACAATGGTATAGTGGAGAGTGCTGCCATCTTGAAAATCTTGATAATAATCTTGATACTTTGCCTTCTTCAGTAAAGCACTGCACTCTGTATGCCAGTTCTGAAACGCTTCGCTAGATTTTATTTTACTTTTAGTATTCAAGGCTCTGTAATCCACAATGACATTCTTTTGCTTAGCATCACAACAAACCTGACCAGCAAGTTTAAGTCTTCCCCAAAAGCAGGATTCTGCTGTCGGGCAGGCTTTTGTTCCAAAACACTTTCTTAATAAGAAATTAATTCTTGCTGTTGAAGCACTTATTGCTAAATCAATATTCTTATGTTTCTTTTTAGTTGTATCGTTTGTTAAGATTCCCCACACTTAATTGATCCTTTTAGTCCTTAAACAGTTACATTCCTCTTTTTTTAATGTCTCCTTATTAGAAATAAGATGCAAATGACGGATGAAGTAACCAGCGGTACTCCACTTACACCTCTGTGTGTTCAATGTGAACTATCTGGTTTAATAAAATATATGGAAGAAAGCTAAAATGAAAAACGTGAATGAGAATTACTCCGGCTACAAATCACTATTTACTACAGAACAAGAATGACCTGGCATGGCAGAATGATAACACTACCAAACCATAAAATTAAATAAGATCTGCTAAGTAAATTAGCCTGCAAGTGAGTCCTATAATAAACACTTGTCCCATCAAGGATCATTTTCTTCTGTTATACTCAGTATTGTTCAGGTGGGCTCCATCTCCCTGTGACCATCTATTAGACTAAGTAGGATAAGAAATAGTTTAGACATTTTTATGGAGATGTAGCAATTAAAAATAACTTGCCATTTGCTTTCCCTTACTCTCTCTTGATCCATAGGGATGTTGAAATGAACTACCATTAATCAGAGCCAGTAGCTTTAATAATTACTGTTCTGACATTAAAATAGGCATTATAAGAATAAACCTCATACATAAAAAGTAATGTTAGTCTAATCAGCCTTGATGTTAGCATGTTTCACAGTGAGCACAATCTTTTGACACTTCAAAATAAAAAGGTATAATAAGCAACACAAGGCAATAAAGTGGATATCAAGATGAATTCATTTCATAAGAAATATTCTCATTTTACTACAATGAAGCAGTGACAGTCAAAGGTGATATCTTGTGTCCTTGAAAGAGAAAATAGAAGATGGGGATACACTTTTCCAGTCATCTTCTGTCCAATGTCTGTGTTCTTTTTCCCATTTTAATCTTTTCTTTTTATTTCCCAGTTTCATATATTGCTTTTTCTTTAAAACGTTTCCTCTTAGGCCATCATCCCAGAGTCATATTTTCTCTGTTACAGATGACCTGGGTATTTAGTGTGTATTTAAGGAAGAAGCCAACTGAGAACCTGTGAGGTGTTTATTTCTCACGCTACAGACTCTTATGCGGTTGTTCATCTTCGGCTTCCCTTTCTTTTTCTATTTTGGCTAAACCCAGTTCACCCTCTGCTCTCAAGAGAGCACTAAACACCTCTGTATGTATTACTCAGTTACTTGGCAATCTGTTGCATGGAATAACCTTATTCTGCTAAAAAAAAAAATTTAAGAAAAAATAGACT
The DNA here is from genome assembly GCF_900747795.2 of Erpetoichthys calabaricus. Classification (NCBI taxonomy): domain Eukaryota; kingdom Metazoa; phylum Chordata; class Cladistia; order Polypteriformes; family Polypteridae; genus Erpetoichthys; species Erpetoichthys calabaricus. The sequence goes on from NC_041403.2 coordinate 48,249,751, forward strand.
GACATGTTTCTTGAGAAACTTGTTTCATTTTGGGCATTTATGAAACCAGAGCTAAACTTTAGGAATGCCAGGATCTTTTAACCCAAGTAAACAGAATAACTGGTTTCAGCGGTGCTAATTCAACTACTCAGGTTTCTCTAATAACCAGTTTATACAAAGCTAATTAAGAATGAGCTGTGGGAGTTGACCACTAGAGCACTGAAGGAACGCTGTGAAAAAAAATATGTTAAGTTTGCGGTAAACAACTGGCAGCTGTGGTTGCCAGAATTTTACCATAAAAAAGAAGGTGACAATATTTTTACATCTACAGGATAACTTTGTAGTAAACACCTGTTTTTTTCTTTATAACACATTACAATAGAGGTGTATGTTTAACCATAACCTGAAATCCAAGCACTGCAACAAATATCCATTTATTAAACCATTAGAAAGTGTTGTCAGGATCAAATATCAGTACAGTATCAGTTTGCTTCAATAAAGTAACAACAACCAATAGCAAACGTGTTGTATTATTTAATTACTAGACAAAGAGCCCGTTTCGACAACGTAAGATGAAACGGGCACGAGTGGAATAGTAAATTATATAATAAGTACTAGCAAAATACCCGCGCTTCGCAGCGGAGAAGTAGTGTGTTAAAGAGGTAATGAAAAAAAAAGGAAACATTTTAAAAATAACGTAACATGATTGTCAATGTAATTGTGTTGTCATTGTTATGAGTGTTGCTGTGTTTTATATATATAAAATACACACACACACATATAAACATATATATACATATACATATACACATATATATACATATCTACATATATATATATATATATATATATATATATATATATATATATATATATATACATATACACATCCACATATCAACATATATATATACACATATATACACACACACACGCTTTATGGGTGATGATTGTTTTACTCTTTTTATCTTTATTTTATTTTATTGTAGAATCGACTCCTATCTGCGCACAGCAGGGCAGCCGTGGGCGGATGCGTATGGTGTATTCACTCCATGTTATCGTGCATTGCGCTGTCAGTGGTATTTTGATAAAAGAATTTGAACAACATATAAGAAGCGTATAAATTATTAAACAGTAAAACATTAACATTTAAGAAGTAAAGTTACATGAAGTACTACTGCAGTGCCTTCGGGTATACCTCATTTTTTGTTTGCCCATTACATGCTTAAATGTATAAATGTTTTGGTGCACCTACCCGAGAACACGCGACATATAACCGAGCGTGGGAGAAGCATGGATTTTAAACACGCGTTGAGTTCATCTGCTGGTCTCCCTCGTGGAATAACTGGTAATGTTTGACTAAAATCTACAGCGAGTAAAACGACATTACCTCCTATTTTTTTTTTTACGATCTCTGAGATCTTGCTTTTTTCGGTTCAAGGCTTCATAAGCTGTTTTATGTTGTATGGTGTACTTATCCCAAACCATCATCTTTGAATGTTGCAAGACTTTCGCCTTGTATGTAGATCGGGGTAATTACATTCATTGCATTCCTAGTCTGAATCACAATGTGATTGTATGGGTGGTTACCTGGCACTGTAGGGTTGCCACCCGTCCTTTAAAATACGGAATCGTGCTGGGTTTGAGAATGAAATTGCGCGTCCCGTTTTGAATCAATACTGGACGGGATTTATCCCGTATGTTTTGTATCATTTTTTTTTTAAAGCAGCATCTCATGCAAATTATCCCACACGCATTTTATGAAGATGCCTCCTTTCCTACTTTGGATTGGGTAATACTTGATGTCATCGTTAGTTTGATTGGTGTTTTTAACTGTCCAGTGAGGAGGGCGTGTCTTTTAAGTACAGTCTGCAAAGTGTTGGCACTGAGATGTTGTGTCAGCGCCATAGTTGAAGCCCCTAACGTTGCGGTCAGTAAGTCGGCTAACATCCGCCATGTGCCGTCTTTCAGTTGCGAGAAGCAGATCATAGAATGGTTGAAACTGTTGCCCCTAACGTTGCGCCACGGCGTGTGGTTCGTTTATACCTCGTGTCTTGTCATTAAACTTTTATCTCGCGAATATGTTATTGCAATCCGCAGCGGGAGCGTTTCTATAAACTTAATTGAAAGTTACGTTTTACACCGTGCTTTGTTTCCCTTATGAACATGCTTGTATGCTTAACTCGCTCCGTTCTCAATTGTTTAATTAATTTTTTGCTCTTCGCTGTTTGCGGCTCTTCCTCCATTTCCCCCTACTTCGTTCTTTTATCTCGCGAATATGTTATTGCAATCCTTAACGGGAGCGTTTCAATAAACTGATTGAAAATAGTTTTGCATTTACCTTTTTAGTAAAAGGCGAGCTTTTAAGCCTGAGAAATCACCCCGTAAATGCACACGTTTAATTGGACATGTGTTAATATGTATGGTTACACAGTATTAAAAGACAGTGAACAACGTCAGTTACCTTTCTTCCCGCGTTTGATAAAAGGTGAGCTTTTAAGCCTGAGAAATCACCCCGTAAATGCACACGTTTAATTGCACATGTGTTAATATGTATGCTTACACAGTATTAAAAGACAGTCAAAAATTAACGTCATTTACCTTCGTTCCCGCGTGTGACTCGTGCTGTAAATGTCTTCCTTGTTTTTAGTTCACGTGATTACGTAGGAGGCGTGATGATGCGATACGTGACTCCGCCTCTTCCATTACAGTGTATGGACAAAAAATATGTTCCAGTTATGACCATTACGCTTTGAATTTCGAAATGAAACCTGCCTAACTTTTGTAAGTAAGCTGTAAGGAATGAGCCTGCCAAATTTCAGCCTTCCACCTACACGGGAAGTTGGAGAATTAGTGATGAGTGAGTCAGTCAGTGAGTGAGTGAGTCAGTCAGTGAGGGCTTTGCCTTTTATTATTATAGATAAGCACCACAAACCTGATATAGGTGTATTGAATGAATGTGTAATTAGGCCTTGCGCTGTAGTCGAAATCACCTTTCAGGCCTCTAGAGCTTTAATCGAAGTCGCCTTTTTCTTTGAATTTTTGCGGCCATAAATCCGCCGTCTCCCGTGATGTTGGGGTTGGATGTCGGTCGAAGTCGCCTTTCTCTTTGAATTTTCGCGGCCGTAGTCGCCTTTTTCTTTGAATTTTCGCGGCCGTAGTCGCCTTTCTCTTTGAATTTTCGCGGCCATAAATCCGCCGCCTGCCGCGATGTCGGTCTCGTAAGGCTTCGGACATGCGCAGAAGGCGACTGCGCATTCGGCTTCGCACAGATGTGAGTGAGTGAGTGAGTGAGGAGACTGGCGAATTATGTATTAAGATGTACATTGAAAAGAATTCAAAGTTACGGCACATTGTCTGGTGGAGAAGTAAAGTTTGCTTTTGTGGTGTATGGTGTCCTACAGGTGTGCCAGCTTAAAGAATACAACCCACCATAAATCAGCTTCCATAACCTCAAAAAACCTTCAACACGCAGGGAAAAATAAGTCTGCTAACTTTAAGTTTTTTCCCTACTGTGCAAAGGTATGCGCTTCATCAGGAACAATACGGTAAAAGGGGGCTTTTCCTTATTTAAATATCGTAACTTCGGTATTACTCAAATCGTGCTTTGCCTTTTACATTTTACAGTTGTTTACCTATTTAAGAGTTTTACACTGTGAAATTAACAGCAATTTTTTCAGTGTAACTGTAATGTATCAGTAAATGGCATGCAGCATATTTTGAAGGTAGAAAAATATTGATTTTACAGAACTTGGCTGTAAAAAATAAATGTATTGTTTAAGATATACAGGTAATTTGCAGTAGAATATAAGGTAACTTTATTTGTTTTCAGAAAAGGTATTTTATTTTCACCATTCACAGTATTTTTATCGTTAAATTTACTGAATCTTTTTACAGTGAATGGCTTCTGAAAATGGAGCTTTAAAGTTATATGTAAATAATAAATTATAAATCAGTCATTTCAAGAAGTTAAAAGCCATTAGCAACAATAGTAATACCTTGACTGCATTTTTAAGTCAATTTAATGGTATCTTGATAAAAAGGTAACAGTTTCTGTCAAAACCATGACAAACTCTGGGTCTGTCCAGTCTTTGGACTAGTACTGGATGAATGCATTTCTAACGAGTGAATGTTTTTTGATCCAGAGCATGTTTTCAGGCATTCTGTGTGGTTTGGCTCAGCATGAACTTTAACAAGAAAGTATTTAGGAACATTGCAAGTAGCCAGGATTGAAAGAAATATTAGATGTTAAGGGGAAGGGCAAATGTGCTACATTTCAATCTGACCTACTGCAACACAATCATCCTGAAACCTTAGATTTTGATGTTAAAAATGATGTTCCTCCTCTTGTGATACTAATTTTCACTGATCCAGCATTTCACTATATGGAAAATCCTTGACTTTGTGACTTTGAATGTATACGGCTCGTCTGTGTGTACTTCTGCCTTTTTTCATCTGATATGTAAGTACTTCCCCATATTAGTCTGGTTGATACTATTTGTCGATATAAAAATACATCAGTTGTACTATGAATATAATATAATTCTCTTCTGTCGAGTAAAACAGACAAGGAAAAAGAAGGCTGCTAATTAACTGGACTGTGAGATGAGACAGTCAAAAAGACAGGCTAAGGCCAAAATGGGAGATCAATAATTCTAAACACTAAATATACTCCTGCTTGAAAGTCCTTGCCAAAGTCCTAAACCCTAAATAATTCTTAATGAAAAATGCACACAGGTCAAATTTTTCTTCGGTATCCACAATGTTGGACTGACATTTATATTGCGGTGAAGGTAACATCATGTGCTGCACGCTTCCAGTTTTCCCAACATAGCAGTGGGGAAGGAACCATTAACAAAAGTCCACAAAATGGTAGTGCATAATAGTAAAAACAAGATTTAAAATATTTTTACTTGGAATGAAACCAAAAGTAAAAAATAACAGAATCAAATTCTTCACATATACAAGTCCTTAAATGAATCAAAAATGAGAAAAAATGGGAAACATTAATCAAAAACTTTGCATAATTGTAAGAGTTTCTAATGTACAGTATACGCATATATGATTCTGTCACATATTTACACTGATATGTGTTGTGCTGTGTTACAGTTTTTTTTTAATTACAACACACAAAAGGGACAGTCTTGAGTGTAATTGAATGAGATATTAGCAACGTGAAACAAAGTTAAAAAAACCAAAATGTATCTGAATGTGTGATGCTTTGCTAATAAGCCAAGAAAACATGTTACAGTGACCATAGGTGCCATGTGGAAGTGACAGGAGCAACAGCATTCTTGTAGTGCTAGTGTACGAGGGACAGAGTTACAGCAAACTGGCTTGAAAATCACATGGAAACTGACTTGACGAGAAGTGAGGAAGAAGAGTAAAGGGATTGCATAGATTTTGTTCGCTCAAAAGTGAAGAATCTATTATTTAATGTATTACTTTGTAATTCTTGACATGTAATAAATGACATTTGTGAATTTGAAGGTAAATACTGTTAGTGCTGTACTTCAAAATGCATACTTATTCATTTAATGGACTTTTGGTTTCACATAGACACAATTTAACAGACATTTGGGTTTAATGGACATCTGTCTCCTAGATCTAAGATATACTATGTGGATACTCAATGACCTCCTATGAAGACAATTTTTGTTTTATTTTAGTCAGATTAATGAGAATTGAATTTCTTTATTTAATTAATAGGTGTTTGCAAGGATACATTGTCTACAATATCTGGGCCAGTGACACAAAATACCTATGGACGGAGTGAAGGGGCCTGGATGAAGGACCCAATGGCCAAAGATGACAAGATTTATGTCACTAATTATTACTATGGAAACACACTCATAGAATTCCGGAATATGGAAAACTTCAAACAAGGTACAGTAAAGTGTGGATATCAGAGTTGTGATTGGGTGGCATGGTGGTGCTGTGAATAGAGCAGCAGATCTGAGTCACAGTCCTGTCACTTTATGTATAAAGTTTGCCCATTCTCTTCATATCAATGATGGTTTTCTCCGGGTAATCTGCTTTTCTTCCACACTTCAACTCATTTCACTTTTAGTTAATTAGGAACTGTAAGCTGGTGCAGTGCTTAGTGTGGCTTGATTTCTTTTCCTCCCATATCCTAACAGAGTGCAGCTTAAATAAATGATGACTCTAGATTGGCTCAGTATGAACGAGAACGAGTGAGCTCCATGATGGACTAAGGTCTTATTCAGGATTATTTCTGTACTTCAGTCCAATGCTTTTCCCCATCCTCTAACGTTCAAAAAATTGGGGGAATATTTTGACTATATGTGATTCATTCGGTCACGTAACATTGTAAAGATAAAATTCTGTATATTAGTTTTATACTTAAAACCCAAAGTACTGCATAGTCATGAACCACTGCCTTATGGCTTCAAGCACATGGCTTCACTTACTGCCTGCACAGAATCTGCACAATTTCTCCTTGTTAAAATGAATCCTCTCCAGATGCATCAGTTTTTTTCAACATCTCAAAGTCTTTCATTTTAAATTAACTATTAACTCTAAGCTAGCCCAGTAATCATAAGTGTGCCCTGTGGGTGTGACACTTTATCTATAGCAGAGTTTCATTGAATGCTGCCGTGTTGAGCTTCATATCGCTACAACCCTGTAAATGAAATAGGAGTTTCAAATACAGTGGTGCCTTGGTTTGTGAGTATAAATAATTCTGGAAACGTTCTTGAAATCCAAAGCACTCGTATTGTATATCAAAGCTCATTTCCCGGTAAGAAATAATGGAAACGCAGATGATTTGTTCCTCAACCCAAAAATATAAATATCAAATTATTAATACAAAATATAAAGTAAAAATACATAAAACAAATTAACCTGCACTTTACCTTTAAAAAGAATTGTGGCTGGAGAGAGGGAGATGAGAGAGAAGAGGGTTATTGTGTAGGCCGTCTTTCCGTCAAACTAACGGAATCACTGCTATCTGTTGGCTCACTGGAATCTTTTTCTTTATTTGTGACTTTAACAAACAATGACAGTTGATTTTGCCTCCTTTTGAGGATTTCGCGGAGATGTGACATTGCATTGTCGTTAAACAGAGTCATCGCTCATACTGCTACAACGTTATTGAACACCAAATAAAAAATTCTTTATGCACATACACACGTGATCACAATGCTATAGTAAACAGTACACACCCGTACGGATCTTGAGTGAGGCAAGTCGACTGAGACCAAGCACGGGAGACGATTACCCACAATCCCCCAACGAGAGAGAGAGAAGAATCATCAGCTCAGTTGTGATCATGTGGCGCACAGCAGACAAAGCGTATACATACTACTGTACTCGCATTGCAAGACCTCGCTCGTTTATCAAGTTAAAATTTATTACAAATTTTTGCTCGTCTTGCAAAACATTCTCAGACCAAGTTATTCGCAATCCAAGGTTTTACAAGTGAATGCCACCCAGGTTTCATGACTTGCTCAGGGTCTTGTGGTAGCAGATCACTGTGAAGGACTGAACGTACAACTACACTTCACTGTCTAGTGTTAGAAAAGTGTTGTGAAAACCAAAAGACATTATCCATATTTTCAAGCTACCCAAGGAAAAGAAATAAAACTTTCATATGATCTGTACATGCAATAGGAATAATTATTTTTCACAGCTAGTAATTCTTTTTTTTATTTTAATGGAAAAGAATAACATTCCATACAATCAAGCCTAACTTATACAACAAAGAAGATAACATTACATACACTGAATTCAAACCTAACAAAACAGAATTCAAACCCCACCCGAACAACTAATAATTCTTTTTAGGTGCTGAAATGAATCGACAGAGGCATTGTCAGACATTGGGCTGACCCTCCAATTTCTGAACTGGGTCATTTCCTGCTATATTTCAATGACAGCTTCGATGAAGCATGGGTATTACATCCCACATATTGTTGTCAAGCTCAGAAATAACAAAGCCAACTCTTAATAAAATCTGGATTCATTTCTTAAATTGGAGCAATGTGTTTGACAGGCCACCCTAATATAAAATGCACTCTGCTAGTTCTTCTTTTGAGATTTGTAATTTCAGTTTAACTGACTTCTTCCATGGACTTCAGAGGTGATATAAGTTAAAGATATTTTCAATTAAGTTTTTGTCTAGTTGAGTTTGCAATTACAGTACAAATACTTTTAACGTTTCAATACAGGTCATCATAAGTTTACATTTATATTAACAACTTACTTGATTAACAGACACTTTTATCCAAAGCGACTTACAAAAGAGGTCAACGTATTATAGTAAATATTAGTCTGGGGACTGTTGGGGAACAAACATTACAGGACAAGGTTATAAATTTAAAATCACCACAAGTGAAGAGCTCAGAATAAAATACAAGCGACTCACAATTCCTGTGTTACAAAACCCAACAGCTAATGTCGGTTAGACAGAAAGTCACTAAGCAAGAGAGTCTTCAAACGCTTCTTAAACACATTTAGGAAGTCAGCATTTCGAATGGAAGTGGGCAGCTTGTTCACCAGCCAGGGACTACACATGAAAACAGGCTGGACTGAGATTTGATGCCATGTAGAGGTGGCAAATTCATCAGTAGTCTCAAGTAGACAAAATGACACATAGAACCCATTGACTATCGTGTATCAAGGATTTGAACTTAATGGGTGCCACCACAGGAAGGAGTGTAGTGATCTGTAAAGAGGAGTGACATGTGCCCACCTTGTCTGGCTGATCACCAGACATGCCACTGCTTTTTAGTTTAGATCTCTAAAAGGCCATTGTAATTTTTCAATATGTAAATTGACTATTTGATTAGTAAAAAAATATAGATTTCTACTACTTGAAATTTACCAGTTAAAACGTAATAATAGAATAATTTAAAAATATTTCAGTATCTGTTAAAGACAATGGGGAAAGTCTCTCAGTTATATAGTATATATCATGAAGTGTGTTATAAATAATCTCTACTTCATATTCTTCTAAGACATTATTAAATTATAGACATCTGTGATTAGCATTTTGATGAATCAGATATCTTAGACATCTCGAATTCTGATTAGTTGCAGATATGTTTAGATATATATCTAAATTGTAATTTTAACTTGTAAAAGGATACTGGATATCTGCATGCATACACAGAAAAGAGTTAAATGTCACAGTTAACAAGCAAACCCTTTGACACGAATACAAACAAAAGTCAGAATTAATTATAGATTAAAAAAAAACGAACAAAAGAAAAGTCTTTGTGATTGGGTGGGCGCTATTGAAACAGGAGTCATGACAGCATATTTACACATCCTCCAGCCTCTTTTTATTTAATTCTAATAATATTACTATAGCTAACTCTGGTCATCAATATTCTCGCAAGGATTGTGATGGGTGTTTTAAGAAATCTTCTTATAAAGTCCGCTACCGTGGCCGTTCGTTTGTCTGTCCAGAATTTTAAATCACCTGTAGCTTGCAAACCGTTTGACCTATTGACCTGAAATTTGGTACACATATATTACGTGACGTCTGCTATCCGCTTTCGGGGTGATGTTTGACCTCCAAGGTTATTCCTCTGTTTATTTTTATTTTATTGTAGAATCAACTCTCAGCAGCGGCCAGCAGGGGCAGCCACGTGGTGCATGCCTACGGGCGCCGTTCTCATCCCTACCACCTTCGCGGTCACTTCATCTGCCTCTTAATATCTTAAATCATTCTTGAGGCAGATTGAAGACTTAAGTGCCAGCTTAAGTGAAAAATTAAGGAAAACATACTAAGTAACTGGAACACAAACTCCGACTTAATCAGTTTTAACACGAAAAGATGCCAACAAAAGAAGAGAAGATGTGGGCCGCTAGGGTGGAGAAAAGAAGAGCTGCTCTGGAAGCAGAAAGCACATCAACCTTTGAGCAAACGAATGCTGAATGTCCAGAGAAAGAGTATGAAAACTATGGATGCTCGAGTCAAGTGTATTCACTGCACATTATCATGCAGTGCGCCATTAATGGTACTTTATAATACTGAATACAAGTATGAAGTTTTTCCGTAAGGCAAAGGTGACACCACCTTCATATTTTCATCAGTGAGTGTAATCGCAGGACAAACATATTAATAAATTAACATATATATTTCAAATTACAATCACTATTACATTGAAATAATCAGTTACGTAAATGTTTGGCCATGAACACAGCATGGATGAGCATCTCTTGTTCGTTGACTCTTCAAAAGTCAGCCTGAAAGCTGTCCTCCATAATGGAAATAATTCCCTTTTGTAGCTATAGTGCCATGCTACTATAACATGAAAGAGTCTTATGAAAACATGAAGTTACCTTTTTATTTAATTTTATTGATATTATTTGAAAAAAACAACAGTCCATACAATCATGTCAAACTTAACAAACCATAATTCAACCCCCACCCGAAAGAAAGAGAGGAGAGAAAAAACAAAACAAACAGAGAAGAATGTCCCTTTCACCGATATAAATGCTTTTTCTAAAATTTGATTAATTAGACTGGCCATATATTAAGAAAATATTTTGAACAGATCCTCTAAGTGAGAATTTATTTTTTTCCCCAATTTGAAATAGAGAACATCAGTTAACCCACAGACTTTAACAGGTGGACTGGGATTCTTTCAGTTGAGCATCATAAGTCTACGTGCTAGTAGTGTGGTATCAGCAATACTATCAACTTGTCCTTCTCCACTTTATATACACCGGACACGGCTATTAATGTGTTAGGAGTGATTGTGACACAAAGGCTGTCTGATAGGCATTCAAAGATTGTTGTCCAGAATGTTGTTAATTTGGTGCATGCCTAAAACATGTGGCCCAGTGAGGCTTGAGCTTGATTGCAATGTTTGCTGGTTGAATCCTAGCCTGGAAACATTTTGGACAATTTTAAACAAGATAAATGTGCTTGATAAAAGATTTTAAGTTGAGTAATTCAACGCTTTCCACATATGGAGCTGGAGTGTCGTCTGCATGGCTGCCTTCCACTCCTTTTCAGAGATGTTAAGTGAAAGATCCTTTAGCCAACGTACCGTAGGATCTTTGAAAGAAAGGGACTTTAAAATGTTTTTATATATTACTGAGGGGCTGTCTGAGTCTTCAAAACTGATCAGTATTGCCTCTGCAATAGAAATGGGTGGTAGGTGAGGAAAACTGGGCAGGTTCTTTTCAGTGAAGTTTCTGATTTGAAACTGATAGAAAAATTGTGTCGATGGGAAGTTAAATTTGAAGTGTAATTGTACATAACATGCAGAAACATTATTGCCATACATTAAGTTACTTTAGAAAACACTCAGCATCAGAAATACAGTATACGTGGACTATCTGTGGAAATCTAAAGGTGACTGCACTTTGGTTACACAAGATACTGTTGTTTTATTGTGAATGGGATAGTAGGGACAAAGAGAATCACTATCTTCAGAAAAAGTGGCTAAAACATGCCTTATATGTTCGAGGAAAGAAAAATTTGGTAAATTTTCCACTTGTTGACTCAGAGAAGGTTTACCTTCCTCTTCTACATATTAAACTTGAACTTATGAAAAACCTTGATAAAGCAATGGTTAAAACAAAAGAGGATTCATGTGCTTGAGAAATAAATTTCCCCAGATCAGAGATGCCAAAAAATTAATAAGGAAGGTACAGAACTTTTGTAGGTGCTCAAATCAGAGAAGTGTCACAAGATGACAGATTTGAAGAAAGAGTTAAATAAAGTTGAGAAAGCTGCTTGGCAGAGCTTCAAAAGTGGCTGCACAAACTTTTTTGGGAAATCATAAGGCTGAAAACTCTCCAGAAATAGTCGGTGGCTTTCTCCAGTCATACCAAGCAATGGGCTGCATATGTCATTGAAGAGTCATTTCTTGGACTCCGTCTTGGACTTTTTCCCTGAAAACCTGACTGTGGTCAGTGATGATATGGCAAGCGACTCCATCAGGAAATTTTCAACCCGTAAAAGCATTAAGAAGGTAAGTGGAGTCGCAGTATGCTGGCTGCCTACTGCTGGACTATTAAGAGATTCATTCCTAAGTAGATAGATAGATAGATAGATAGATAGATAGATAGATAGATAGATAGATAGATAGATAGATAGATAGATAGATAGATAGATAGATACTTTATTAATCCCAAGGGGAAATTCACATACTCCAGCAGCAGCATACTGATACAAAAAATAATATTAAAGAGTAATAAAAATGCAGGTAAAAACAAACAATAACTTTGAATAATGTTAACATTTACCCAGAGGGGGGAATTGAAGATTCGCATAGTTTGGGGGAGGAACGATCTCCTCAGCAGAAAATTAAAAATACTGTAGCTGTGTTTAAGATTATATACTTGTCATTTTAATAAGCATGTAAACAAATTTAAGCAAAATTTAAGCATAATTAAAATTAATTCAAATTTAAGCTGCAAGTCTCTTGAAAACCTTACCTGATGGGAGAACTTCTAAAAACATATTTGGATCCAGCATGTTTCAGTCTACTACAGGTTGTATCCTCCGTCTTTATGTATCTCTTGACAAACACTTTGGTTGTACTTTTTATCCAATTGATCTGTCCCAATAAGGCCAATTCCATGAAGAACTGACTGCTTATAATACAACAGGGACTGTTACAGACCTTTTACTGACAGCTGTAGCAATGCATTACTCCTGCCAAAACTGATAGACTGTCCTCAAATTTGTGCACTTTCCCAGAAGTTCATCTTTCACCTTACTTTATTTTTTTTATTCTAAAATTAATTTTGTCTGTATTGTTTATTTGAGCTGCAGATTAATTATTGGCACAAAAGGAAATAATAACTTGTAATGTAGGAGGAGAAAGTGTGAAGAAGTTCTTCTTCCCAAATTTTCCACCACTGTTTTGGGGGTGCATATTCACTGTTCAGTTGGAGCAATTGTGATGGATCAGCTCTATCATTGACTTCGAATATTATGTAGACCCCTGTGTAGCCTACTATATGGCGTATTCAAACCTTTGAACGAGGAAACCACAGCTTTCCAAGTGTCACTTTTTGTCTTGCGTGCGTCTGTCCCTCTGCTCCTTTGTCCTCTCCCACTCCAGGATAGATTCGGACTTCTTCTCAAACAGACGCATGCACTCATTGCGCCTGCAGGCAGCCAAGTTTCCCCTTTAAAAAAGTAAAAAGCATTACAAACAAAGCCATAGATTTCACCTTGTTGGACTAATCTTGTAGTAGGAGAAAAAGAAAAAATTGGAATCACGCATTAGAAGATTCAGTATCTCTTTAAGACAAGAGCTGAGCAACAAAATATGGCTGTTATGTGCCATTCCGAAAAAATAAGGTTAATAAAAATAAGATTACTAAGTGCTTGAAACTGCAATTGGACATCTAACTTTTGATGTCCTAAGTAAAATTTAAAATATGATCAGTGAATCTGCCCAGTCCCAGTAATAAAAGATGGTGCTGGCATCCACATCCACAAACCAGAACACGTTGCTCCATTGCAAAGTAGGGGGCTAGGCATTCTGGCACCGCCACATTGGATACTCATCATGTGACTAGTCTTAACGTGTTATTGATTTGGGGCTGATAATGCAACATACATATGGTAATATATAATAAATACAAAGCAGAATAAGGGGGTGGCAGGTTTCGCCGTCTGTTCTGATCGTTGCTTATAATCCGGCATTACTGTGTCAGGCCTAGACATCCTGAGAGAGGTGTAACTGGAGAAAGCCTTTCTATAACTGAACAAAGATTTTCTTTGATGTACTTCATCCTGAAATTTTTCTTCTGCAACAGCAGACTCAAATTGTATTTGGTGCCAAACAACAGCTCCTTTATTATTTTAGCTACATATAGGAAAAGAGGTTTTCATTCTGTAAAATCTCTTATTACTGTTAAATCCTTCTGTTAATGTCATTATTGGCGGTTCTGTACTGCAGTATGTCACCCAGTCATCTAAATAACAGAAATTTGTTGCAAGTCCTTTTCCACTCCAGCTTACCAGTTTCAGCAGTGTATAGTGCCTCCTAAGGGTTACATTGCAGCTGGTATATGAAGACAGTGGCCTCGGTGGACAGGTTTACTGACCTGTAAGGAGGTTCAGTGTTCTTAGTTCTACCAGTTGCACTCTGCGGCTCAGTCGATATTTTTTTGCCTTGTCCATGTGGGAAGTTAATTTTGCACTTGTTCCTTTTTTCCTCTATCCATTATACTTATTTAATCTCCTTAATTTGGGGGAAGATATGCAAGCCAGTATGTGCCACATCTTGCATGATTTGTATTGTGCATAAATTACGAACACAGTCCTTATGATGACAGTGTGCTGTGATCATTGGCATTCAAGTATATCTCACAGTTACAAAAGTATCTGTAATTGGTATTATGGCAGCAGTAAATATACACTGATGAACCCAAACATTATGACCCCTTCCATATGAAGCAACGGACATTAACTTTCTCATAACAACTTTTCACATCAAGGTGAGATGAGAGATATGTTAGGTGTAAGCTGACATTAGACACTCGTAGTCGACGTGTTGAAAGCAGGTGATATTGGCAGGTGTAAGGACTTGAGTGACTTTTATAAGGGTCAAATTGTTTTGGCCAGACAACTTAGTAAGACTTATGGGGTGGTCATGCTCAGCCATGGCAAGTCCAATACCTATGGACAGTGGTCCAAGGAGGGAAAAACCACAAATCAACAGTGTGTTGGGTGGCCAAGACTCATCGATGCAAGAGGTCAACGAAGTTTATCCTGTCTGATCCAAAACAAAAGAAGGTCAAAACACAGATTGTTTTAATGATGGTTACAGGAGTAATGTGTCATGGTAGAGAGTGCATCACACCCTGCTGTGTATAGAACTGCAAAGCTGCAGATCCAGTGAAAGTGCCCAGTGTAATGCTTATCCACCACTGAAAGTGCTGAACGTTGGAACTGGAACTTGAAGCGATGATTACCTTATCAAAAGAAATCCTGCTTTCTATTGCATTATGTGGATGGCCAGGCACGTGTGCATAGTTTACCTGTGGAAGAGATGGCACCAGGTGAAGGAGATAAGCCGGTGAACATAGTGTGATGCGTTGGGCAATGTTCTGCCGGGGAATCCCTGAGACCAGGCATTCATGTGGAGATTAATTTGATGCTATCATCTACCTACCTACCTACCTGCCACCTTCATGGCAACTGTATTCCGCAAAGAAAGGGGCATCTTTCAGCAGAATAATGCATCCTGCCACACTGCATGAACTGTACAGCAATGCTTTAAGGAACATGATGAAGAGTTCAAGGTGGTGCTGTGGTCTCCAGTTTACCCAGATCACATTTAAGCTTCTTTGATACATACTGGAACAACAAATTCATTCCACAGCAGACACCTCACAACTTCCAGGAGTCAGAGGATTTGCTGCTAACCTCCCAGTGCCAGATTCCAGAGCACACATTCAGACGTCTTGTAGGATCCATGCCTCAGAGGGTTAGAGCTGTCTTGGTGGCAAATGAAAGAGCAACAGCATTATTGGACAGGTGATCATAATGTTCTGGTTCAACAGTTTGAGTCTCTGGTCTTCTCACTTCTGGACTAGTGCAACTCTCTGCAGACAGGAGCACCGGTATGTGTCATCAAACTACTACAGACAATTCAAAACTCAGAGGCACATCTGGTGTTCAACCAGCCAAGGTGGGCACGTCACACTTCTCTCCAGATCACTCCACTGACTTCTTGTAGCAGCAGGTATTAAGTTCACATGCGTGCTGCTTGCCTACAGAGTAGTCAGCAGTTCAGCGCCTATACATTTGGATACACATATGAGGTCCAATGCTCCTTCTCGACCACTCAGGTGTGCTGTTGAATGGCATCTCACAATGCCACCTTTGCATGGTATCAAACCTCAATCCAGACTCTCTTTATGTGTATTTAGTGGCAGCTGACTCCCTCAATGTATTCAACGAGGAGGACTCTCTTGTTTGGTTGATTTCTAAGTGAAACTGTTAGGTTTTGTAAATCTGTAAATCGCTTATATTTTGTTCTGAGTTCATTCGATGATCAATTTTGTTTTGCTGTCCTGTAACACTTGTTCCCATACAGTCCCCCCAGGCTCATGTTGACCTCCTTAGTAAGTCACTTTGCTAAGCAAATAACTGTAAAATGTAAATGTTTAAATCCTAATGATGTTCTTTTATGTCTACAATCCATGGTGTTTCCTGGGATGTAGCACTTACAGAACCTGTACCCTTACCTGCTCCTTAATATTGCACTCCAGTCCAATATGCATTTTGCTTTGTATTTAAAAGGAAAAGGCCTGTAACTCCACTTTCTCTCTGACTATGGAGTCTTCCGTTTTCCTTCCCATTTGAAATTTTATACTTAGTTCACAAAAAGGCTGTGATTGTAAATCATTCTGTTAGCATAAAAGCATTCTTTTGTCACAGTTCATTAGTTTACTTTCCCACAAGGACCTGGGCTCATATTAAAACCAGTAGGCTCTGTGGCCTTCCAGGGTTTAAAATCCTTGCTTGAAAGATTATCCAACCAAAAATGACTCAATGTTTTTCATTTCCAACAGGTCGATGGACAAATTCGTACAAACTCCCTTACAACTGGATTGGCACTGGACATGTCGTGTATGATGGAGCTTTTTATTACAACCGAGCATTTTCACGTAACATCATCAAGTTTGATTTAAAACACCGATTTGTCGCAGCCTGGGCGATGCTGCACGATGTGGTATTTGAAGAGAGCACGCCCTGGAAGTGGAGGGGTCATTCAGACATCGACTTTGCAGTAGATGAAAATGGCCTATGGGTGATTTACCCAGCTATCGATGACGAGGGGATTCAGCAAGAGGTGATTGTACTGAGCAAACTGAACCCGGCAGACCTGAGCATTCAGAAGGAGACCACATGGAGGACCGGCTTACGAAAGAACTTTTATGGAAACTGCTTTATAGTGTGTGGCGTTCTGTATGCGGTGGACAGCTACAACCAAATGAACGCCAACATTTCTTACGCATTTGACACACACACAAACACTCAAATCATACCAAGATTGCCTTTTACTAATAACTATTCCTATACCACTCAAATTGATTATAATCCTAAGGAAAGGGTCCTTTACGCTTGGGACAATGGGCATCAAGTCACGTATGATGTAATTTTTGCCTATTGAAAGGGGTTTGAGAATATTCAGAAATGATCATAGCACTTTTGTGTATAAAGAAAAGAATAAATAATTTTATATTCCCATGAGGACTGTAGATCAGTCCGACGGGCCTATACCTTTCCTTGCCTATACTTCCGACCAGCATCTCTTATTATTATGAGGTAGCAGCGTGCGTTATTTTCAGAAGTATTATTTAAAGTACAAGTTGTGATCAAAGTATTTGATAAGAGAAGCTTGGGATAATCTTTTTCTGAAATAGCCCCAAGGGTACAGAAGTATATTCAGTTTGTGCCCACAGGGACTTTTCATGCATTCTGCGGTTTCATAAAGCACAGAGTACAAGAACATGAATGAACTCAGGTCAAGTGCTGGGCAGGAATTTCTACAAAGTCTACAGCAATAATCTGAGCAGCAGACTGGACATTTTTACGTGTTACACTTAAAACACCAAATGCAAAACTGGTACTGTATATTTTTGTTTTTAGTCATTTGTACTAAAATCTAAACAATATGATTAAGCATATTTCAAAAGACACTGCAGTCATTGCGTATTATGCTGTTACGGAATTATCAGAAATAACCAGTTAAAGAAAATACTGGACCATTCAAAAGGAAATTCTTACCTGGACAGAGCTTTCAATATCTTCCATTATGTTTTCAGTGGACAGAGCTCAAGTCTTAAGCCAGTGTCACATTATGCGACTTTCAGTTGTGGGGAATTTTAGACTTGTCAACTGCAGTTGTTGATCTCATCATTGGACCATGTCAGTTTAAACAACTGAAAAATCACTAGCCATGCCAAATTTACTGAGTGCCATTTTTTTTTCCAGCACAACGGTGCTTGGTCCTTTTTCTGACAGCAAATAGTGTGCTGCCTGACAAAACCAGGGCTGTGCGAAGGGTTAACAGAGATGGCAAGTTCAGCTGAAATCTTGGCCTTTTTTTCCATTCTATGTTATGCAAAACATGACATATCAGACAGACGAGTGTCTCTTCTGTTCCTGTCCAAAACTCCAGCGTTGCTTATCCTCGTCACTGCATTCTGTGCATTGTAATTCTGGGTGCGTGCTCATTGGTTGTCAGCTCTCATACACAAGCCCACCCTACAACTACAGACAAAATCAGACCTTTTTTTTTTTTAGATTGATTTTTTGATTGAGTTGCAGACTAGTTGGATGGAGTTGCTGAGTATATCAGACTAGACTGGTTTTCACAGCAGCATACCACCAGCTTCCTCCGACTCGCTAAAATTAAGTAAAATGACTGAAAACCGCTGGAAAAGTCGCGTAATGTGTCACGGCCTTTTCATGACCAAACTAGCCGGGCATTCACTTGAACTTCATTCCAAATGCCCATTTTCTCTTCTGCCATCATTTTTTTTTTCTACTAATCCCAAATGCAGCAACATGGTTTTTCATGCCATTCACTAACATTATGTCTATATACAACAATATAACGACTAAATTCTTTCACTTTTATTGAACTAATTACTGAACAGTAATTCAGAAGGGTGATGCATGGGCCTTCACGTTACACTTTCCTAAAGACGTACTTTATGTCACTAACGCACCAAATTCTAAATACAGCCAAAGCTCAACTTTTATGCATGTTATTTATGGAGCGTATGCAGCATGACAGTAAAAAAGGTTTTTTGGTTTTTTTTTTAATGTTGGTTTTGTTTTTTTTTTTTTTTAAGGATGGACAAAGAATACAAATAAAACTCAAGACTATTTTAGCATTAACAGATGTGAATTTAATTGAAAAGGGAAACCTAAAGCTTGCTTATACAGTAGAAACAATGGTCCTTTTCAAGCACAGAAATGTTTCGCAAAGATCACGTCTAAATAGACACACTGTAATGTGCCACACTGTGGGTTTTGTCAGGGCGGATTGCAAAATGTCAAGATGAATATTCCTCTCGACTCTGTCTGGCTGTTAGTGTTTGTGCTTCATCAGACTCCATTTACAATCACGGAAATCCGTCAACAACATGAGCATAAGATCTGCTTCAAGGTACAAACACCAAAAATCAGCAAAACAAAATCTTCAAGATTTGCTTTTGTTCCTTTTTTTCACTTCTGAGTGAAATCAACAAGCAGTTTTGGATACAAATAACAGATGTTTCCAGTAATCCCATGTGGCTTTACCAGGACAAACAAAAGTTTACCTCAAATAATCATCACACTGAACCTGTGCCACTCTCCCAACATTACTTTATCTGTGATGAGTTGCCAGTTTCTGTCCAGATTAGAATTTATTTTAAGTTTTTTTATCTGTGCATAAGCAGAAGAATAAGCAGGTACTTTTGTGATGTTTATTATTTTGTACCTCTATGGAATCAATACAGATCCTTCTTAATGTATAGTAAATACAGAGTGTTCACCTTCATCTAGTTCTGAATCTGCTTAATCCGATTCTGAGTGGCCAGGAGTCACAGCCTATGACACGCTCTACCAGATGAGGTCACAAAGATGAAGTTAAAATGGTGGATGTTTATAGACAGACACTTATGACACCTCATTCTACCTATATGTGACTGTTTGGTTCATATGCTTAAATTGAGCCACTTAGGTTTTTATCTTTAATAAAATGTGGCAGCACAGCAGGCTGGGCTTGAATTCTGCACCTTTGTACAATCTGTGTACAGTCTGGAAGGTCTCTCCATCTATGGGTGGATTCCTCCCACACCTCCAAAGACACACAGGGTGAGTTAACTGGTGAAACCCTGCTCGCCGTGCGTGTTTCTGTGTGTGCGGACCCCAAGATGGACTGTCATCCTGTTCAGGGCTGTTTTATGTGTTGCACTCAGTGCTACTGGAATCTGTGGTCCTGTGACACAGAATTGTATTAAGCAAGTAACATTCTGAAAAAAATTTAAAGCTGAAAGTATAACCATTAAATGTGTATGTGCTATATACAGATTTTACTACCTCTATAATATATGCACACGCAGGTGTTGGAGGTATCTCAGTACATTCATTTATTCATTCATTGGTGCTACATAACTTTGACTTCTACACAGATTTTTCTACAAACTATCCCTGCCCTGTATGTGAATTAAGAGGTTTCTTTGCAACACTTCATATGAACATTTCAATACATTGTCAAAAAATATTTAGGACAGTTACTTGATTAGAAACTCTGTGGAAAATATAAGGAAAGGAAAACAAAAAAATGAACATGTTTTTAGGCAAGTCACATTTCAAATTGAAAAAGTAAAAAATAAAGGTAGAAAAAAGAAAACAAAACAATGACTCTAATATTTAACATAACCTACTCCCTTATTTCAAATGCAGCATTCCAGTGCTTTGACTTTTTACCAATTATAAAACAAAGATAAATCGTCCATCAATTTGTCACCTTTAATAGACACAAAAGAGTACAAAACTGAAATTAAAATGGATAGTCGATAAGTTAAAGTACAACCTGGCAATGACTGTGTGTGCTCCAACTCCAACATGCTCATTCAGAGCCTGCGAGAGTGTTTACCCAGCTTCAGAAAGGTTTCTTTTTTGTTCTCTTTAGCTCACCGTCCCAGAGGGATTCTTATAATTTTTTATTGACCTTCCTTTCTTGATGCGTCATTCAGACATGATGTCAGTTTCCTGTCAGGTGCTCACGCCGTAATGAGAAAGTCTGCAGACGGCACTTGTGCTTTCTTGGAAAGGTGGATATCAACTGACGAGAACATGGTAATACAGTACACACAGTTTTAAGGTACCTATGAGTGCCGGATGATCACCTGTAGGCAGATTATCTGAGATTAGGGAATTCTATCATTCTATTCATCTACCACTAAAATGGCAATAAATAAAGAAATACACTTTCAATAGATCTTAACCTCTGCAGGAATGAATACGTCAAAATAAAATCTCCTCTGATTTATAAAGTTCAAATGGGACAGACAGATCTTACTGGCTTTGAATAATTCTCCATGGGAAAAAAAAATCTTACAGCAGCTTTTCGTTTTACAAGGCAAAGTCCAAGTAGTACTTCTACAATTACAATAAATACCACATCTGTTACTCCATTTATTTTAAACTGGAAATGTTCTGGATGTATTCCCCTGAAAGAAAACACATTTTTTCTACTGTCAGGCTTCACTAAGTTTGGATACCACTGGCAGAAAATGCAACAAAACCAAATTGTGACTAACAACACTAACAGTTCTGGATGTGTGACAGCACAATCTGTGAAGTTATGTGTCAGATAATCCAGTGACCCAAAATGATCTGCAGGAAAAGAAAAAAATTCTGTGTAAAACAACTTTAATAGATCTGAATGAAAAAGATGGGCTTTGGTGGACAGAGAAGGTCAGCTTTTTATTTTAAAAGTGCAAAGAGGAGTTGGCTGATATTCCTGAAGGTGCCAGAATATGTGCACCTTTACGACAAATTCAAAAGTGGACTTCTGATCTTTTTGTTTGGGGGAAAAAATGAACGTGTGAGGCTCAAAGCCGCCTTTGGATGACCTGATATACCCTTCCTGTAATAAATTAGAAAAGAATAACATCCACACAAAAGTAGACCACAGCAAGTAAAAAAATGCATAAGACCTTCCTATTTATCATTATAAGTTGAAAAGTTTTTTTTGTGGCTTTAAAATTTCCCATACATTTCAAAAGTGCCAAGACTGATTTTTTTTGTTCGCTTTGCAAAAGATGGGCTGCAATTTAGGATTAACATGAACTATTTGACAGCCTCAGCAATTGCTCCTACTGGGGCTGAGGTCTGGCTGTTGGTCGTAGATGAGTGGTAGAAGGTGTTGGTGCCGTTACCCTGTGAATCTCGCAGGAACGGTGGGATAGAAGAGGTCCTGATGTGTAGAATTCTGGTATCCATGACTTCACAGTCTATCTGCATCATGATCTCGTAGTCCTCATTTTTTATTACACTTTCTGTATTTAAAAACAAACAAAAAAAAACAGTTAAACATAATGTAGGACATTAAAATAGACAACCTGAGAAGAGAAACCTGACCTGTTCACGGCAGACATGGACAAATAAGCCATAATTCTATCATCATGGGCCAAGAGGCTACCATCTCCTGCTTCAAAATTGTCACCTTCAAGCTCAACTAAAGTTTGAGGCTGATCACATGGACAAAGTTTAATGGTCTGATTAGACAAAGATGGAGTTATCTGGCCTCAATGTCCAGAGGTATGCTCGGAGAAGAAAAGGTGAGGCATTCAACCCCAAGAACACTGTGCCAGCTGCTAAGCTTGGTAGTCGTTGCATCATGCCCTGTGGCTGTTTTGATGCCAGTGGAACTGGTGCATTGCACAAAATGGACAGAATGATAGAGACAGAGGCTTATGCACAAAATTCTTCAGAATAACCTCAAATCGTCAGCTAGAAGGATGACTCTTGGACACAAATTGGTGTCCCAACAGGACAATTACTTTAAACACACACCAAAACTAGTTTAGAAGGGGCAAATCAGGCTAACTTTAAGTGTTTGGAATGGTCTTCCCAAAGTTCCGAACTCAACCCTACTGCAGGAATGTGGACTTTGCATAAAAGTCAGGTCTGTGCCGGGGAACCAACAAATTTGGTTTAACTCTACCAATTCTGCCAAGAAGAGTGGTCAAATATTCAACTTGAATTTCCCTAGAAGATTGTTGAAGGCTACCAGGAGCATTTGATTGAGGTGAAACAAGTTAAGTGACATTTAACCAAATATTAGTTGTGTTCTATGTATATTTTTGACCCTATATGTATAATTATGACCATGATGGTTTCCGAAAATCCTTAATAAAATAAAACATAGGTGTTATATTTCAGATTTTTTTTTTTTTGAATAAAGATGTACTGTATATTGTACAAATATTATGCCACAGAAAAAGAACAGCTGTAGAAATTAATGACATCCCCAGTAATGCCCCAAAACACATGTCTGTTAGATGAGTACATGCAAATTTTTCACCACAAATGTGTATGAAGAGAATATATTAAATAAAAGCCAGCACAACTTCATTAGAAGATCCTGCCAAACCAGACTGTTGGACTTCCCTGAATGGACAACCAGAGTAGTTAACATAACAAAGCATACCGAGGTATACCATAATTTACTTAAGACTTTAAAAAGGCTTGCTCTGTACCAGAGAGTAATTTTGATAGGAGACCCCACTGGTAACTTACAAAACTGGACTTCAATCTGGTTAATTGGCCAGAGACAAACATCACAAATAACCAAATGGATGCTCCGCATGGTGTGACATCAAACAATGCAGTGCCTCAGAGATCAGTGTTCTGGCTGTCGCTTTTTCTAGTTTACATTACTGTTGTATATTCTGTTAAGACTGTATAAAAGTATGAAATTTACAGACAATACCAAAGTTGGAGCCGTAGAAAGCACTGAGGAGGCAGCAAAGCCAATTTACAAAGTCCTAAACCAGTGTTATTATTTTCCCATTCTTTTTTTTTATATTTTTTATTGAATTTATTAAAAGCATATAACATTCCATACAATCAAGTAAAACTTAACAAAACTAAAATCAAATCAACCCTCATCCATGAGGAAGAGAGGAAGGCCAACAACCAGAGCAAAACTTAAGAGTAGTAAAAAGAGAAAGGAGTCTTTTCTCCCAATATAAATGCTTATTCTAAAATGTTATAGATTAGGTCCTGCCAGGTTTTAAAAAAGTTTTGAATAGATCCTCTAAGTGAGGATTTGATTTTTTCCAATTTCATGAGTCTGGATGGATGGATGGATGCAAATGCGTTTTGGATGAAATCTCCATCATCCACATTGGATGTATAGATATTTATCACAATCACTTTACAATTAAATAAATAACCCATAACCATCACATATCACCCTTTAGGATCTGATACTACATCTGATAATATAAGAATATGTTCTGTGAATTAAGATTTCCACACCTCTAGTTTTCTTTGTATAGCTGGAGTGGAATATTTGGCCAATCCAGTCTCTTTGCAACTGAAACTAATCCTTGCTTAATACGTGGGTCTCCTGTAATAACACTATCTTGGCGTTTAGACCTTATATTGTAAATTTTTCATTTCTGAAGAGATCATGAAAATTATTTTGGCCCAAAATAAATTAGTAGTTCTCAGTCCTTTACTTATTTACTTCCATTTCTTTCCATATATTTTTATGGAAACAGGCACTTCAAGTTGAACACACAGAAGTTTAAATGGGACCATGTGAGACAGTGAACTGACGGTTTCTTTGTCATTTGTACTGCATTGTTAACTGGCAGTTGGCAAAGAAAACAGGAAGCATTTAAAAACAGTAAAAGCAAAAGTTTAAAACTAAAAGATGCAAATAAGTGTGGGGAATCCTAATTTCCATGAATCAAGCGCACTCTAACAGCAAAACGGATATGAGCCAACAAAGAATCCACAAACGAGGCAAGTTGACCCCAAACTCCACAGGCTGTCCTTAGCCTACACAGGCCCAAATGGCGTCCTGATTCTGAAATTCAAAATACTTTAATACTCCTAAAATTATACCAAAGCACACAAAAATGGCCTTCTAATGAGAGGAACCATCAGAAACTCTGGCTAGGGTGGACAAAACCACAAAGTAACCCTTGTAAATGCAAGGATTTATTCTGACATCATAAAAAAGAATAAAAATAGCAAAAAGGATTTGCCAAAACAGAGGATCCAAGGCTAACAAGCCCCACCACACAATTCAACAAACAACCAAGAACTGAAGAAAATAAGTCAATAAACCAGATAAATCCAATTACTTACAACATTAAATAAATCTGAAGGATCCACTCTCAGCTTCAGAATATAAAGGCTGTGGAGTGGTCTTTCCGTTATGATAACACGGTGACCCCGCCCCTTGGAGGTTCTACCCACAAATCAAAAGGAAAGACTTCAAAGAACATAGAAAACATTGTACTTACAAATTAAATTACATTTTCCAAAAGATAGAAATTAATAAAAACAAAAGTATTAAATATACAAGAAATGCATTTCTTGGCTGAACCATAACACTATCAAAGTAACTAAACTGAAGCACAATAATGCTGCTCAAGCAATAATTTCTTTGGCATCAACATTATATAATTGCAGAACCTTTCACCACTTCAGCCCTCCAGGAGCCAACTAGAGCAGCCCAACCCAAATAATCTTCAGAACTGCATGGAAGAACACTTGGAAAATGCAGTTTAACACAGAAAAGTGCAAAGATGTACATGTGGACAACAGGGATGTGGGTGACACTGCAACTTCTGAGAAGGCCATAGAGGTTTATGTTGATAAAACATTCTTATTGTCTTGGCAATAAAAAAGGTAAGTTTATATTATCAAAACTGTTTTATATAAATCAGGAGGTGTCATGGTCGGACTGTGTAAAGTGAGACCACAGCTGGAGGACCCTGTGAAGTTCTGGTCATCCTAGTACAAAAAAGGGCAGCTTTAAAAAAAAGTACTTGGCCAAAATACTGGGACAGAATAGCTAATCTGAAGAGGCCGATGGGCTGAATGGCCTCGTTTATCCAGGCTCGGAAGCCTGGAAGGACAGAGCAGCGGGTAACTGCCTGCTATGGGAAAAGGACGCCCTTGAGGCAGCATTGGAGTTGTGGTCCAGTGGAGGGTGCCTTGTCAGGTTCTATGGGGGCCACCTCGGGGAGAAGTTGGATATTGAAACACAAGTATTGTTGTGGTCCTGTCTGAGGGACTGGAGGGCAATAGATTGAGCACCAGGGGCCTCATGCATAATGCTGTGCATAGAATTCACACTAAAACATGGCATACGGACAAAACCGGAAATGTGTGTACGCACAAAAAAATTTCCAGATGCATAATATCTGTGCATATGCCAACTTCCACGTTCTTCCGCTACATAAATCCCAGCCAGCGTCAAAAGTAACGCACGTGCATGCGCCTGCCGCCCCACCCCGTCTTCTCCCAGAATTACGCCTCTTTGAATACGCAAATCAATATAAATAGCCACTTAAGTTCAGCATTCTGTGAAAAGACAATGGCAAAAGCACAGGGGAAAACAGAAGAATTTCATCGAACACCAAGTGAAGGCAAGGAAAAACATACTATTTTTTGGTTTAAACAGTGATATAAACAACAAAAGGAAGTTGATCGAGTGACAGAGTATTGGAGAAACTTGAAAGTTCAAGTTCACAAAGTTGCACAGTGATCAAAATAAAAAAGTTGTCAGATATGAAAGTCGCTGTGAAAAGGAGAGTCATAGTCCACCAATTGGGTGTCATACGGAAGCTTATTAGGGTACAAAGAAAAAAAAAACAGACAAAAAGCTCCACATGTCAACTTTAATCTCAAAATTTCCACTTTAATCATGTAGTTTATTTTGTCATTAAAGTAGAATGTCATAAATTTCATCTTAAAATCAGTTAATTTACTAGTTTCTCAAATATCATCGTAACTAAAGTAGCATGTTAAATGCTTTGTATTCTATGTGCTCTACGTGTGTGAATCACTATGTGCTTCTTAAATGGGCTTTTTCTTCCTCCAACAGGACTCAGAATCCATTACATTCGTGACATTACAGCTCTCTGAATAATTTAAATACTGAGGATGTACAGGTGCTGGTCATAAAATTAGAATATCATGACAAAGTTGATTTATTTCAGTAATTCCATTCAAAAAGTGAAACTTGTATATTAGATTCATTCATTACACACAGACTGATGTATTTCAAATGTTTATTTCTTTTAATGTTGATGATTATAACTGACAACTAATGAAAGTCCCAAATTCAGTATCTCGGAAAATTAGAATATCAATTAAGACCAATGCAAAAAAACGGATTTTTAGAAATGTTGGCCAACTGAAAGGTATGAACATGAAAAGTATGAGCATGTACAGCACTCAATATTTAGTTGGGGTTCCTTTGGCCTGGATTACTGCAGCAATGCGGCGTGGCATGGAGTCGATCAGTCTGTGGCACTGCTCAGGTGTTATGAGAGCCCATGTTGCTCTGATAGTGGCCTTCAGCTCTTCTGTATTGTTGGGTCTGGCATATTGCATCTTCCTCTTCACAATACCCAATAGATTTTCTATGGGGTTAAGGTCAGGTGAGTTTGCTGGCCAATCAAGAACAGGGATACCATGGTCCTTAAACCTGGTACTGGTAGCTTTGGCGCTGTGTGCAGGTGCCAGGTCCTGTTGGAAAATGAAATCTGCATCTCCATAAAGTTCGTCAGCATCAGGAAGCATGAAGTGCTCTAAAACTTCCTGGTAGACGGATGTGTTGACCTTGGACCTCAGAAAACACAATGGACCAACACCAGCAGATGACATGGCACCCCAAACCATCACTGACTGTGGAAACTTTACACTGGACCTCACGCAACGTGGATTCTGTGCCTCTCCTCTGTTCCTCCAGACTCTGGGACCTTGATTTCCAAAGGAAATGCAAAATTTACTTTCATCAGAGAACATAACTTTGGACCACTCAGCAGCAGTCCAAAGGCGAGACGCTTCTGACGCTGTCTCTTGTTCAAGAGTGGCTTGACACAAGGAATGCGACAGCTGAAACCCATGTCTTGCATACATCTGTGCGTGGTGGTTCTTGAAGCACAGACTCCAGCTGCAGTCCACTCTTTGTGTATCTCCCCCACATTTTTGAATGGGTTTTGTTTCACAATCCTGTCCAGGGTGCGGTTATCCCTATTGCTTGTACACTTTTTTCTACCACATCTTGTCCTTCCCTTCGCCTCTCTATTAATGTGCTTGGACACAGAGCTCTGTGAACAGCCAGCCTCTTTAGCAATGACCTTTTGTGTCTTGCCCTCCTTGTGCAAGGTGTCAATGTTCGTCTTTTGGACAACTGTCAAGTCAGCAGTCTTCCCCATGATTGTGTAGCCTACAGAACTAGACTGAGAGACCATTTAAAGGCTTTTGCAGGTGTTTTGAGTTAATTAGCTGATTAGAGTGTGGCACCAGGTGTCTTCAATATTGAACCTTTTCACAATATTCTAATTTTCCGAGATACTGAATTTGGGACTTTCATTAGTTGTCAGTTATAATCATCAAAATTAAAAGAAATAAACATTTGAAATACATCAGTCTGTGTGTAATGAATGAATCTAATATACAAGTTTCACTTTTTGAATGGAATTACTGAAATAAATCAACTTTGTCATGATATTCTAATTTTATGACCAGCACCTGTATACTTGATATCATTTTCATGATGATAGGAATTAAAGCATGTATTAAACATGGAAAAACGGGGGCTCAGTGTTAGTGACGAACTGGCGCCCTGTCCACAGATTGTTCCTGCCTCCTGCAAGATGCTTGCTGTGCCGTGCGTGACCTTCGAGTAAATAATTCATTGCAGCAGTACTGTCTCTTTTTGTCCCAATTCCTGTCCTTCCTTTTCTTTCTCCAAGTAACCAATCACCACACAAATCTGCTCTGTAATAGAAGTCAAGCCATCTGTAAGCTTAGAATGCAGATTCTTCAAAACTTTTAAGGAACATTGAACATGTTTAATTATTCTATCCATCCAATGTCGTGCCAGTCCCTGCAAGAATACAGCGCAAGCCAGGAACAATCCCTGAACAGGGCGCCAGCTCGTCAATAGCGCTGCGACACCGTGTCCTCACATGTTTAATTATTAAAAGTATAGACTATTTAAATTTTATCTGTATAATGTAATAAACAACCTTTGCTGCATTTCACCTTAAAAATGATATCGTCATCATATGTAAATATGCTCTTTATAAATTGGCTCAGGATGTGCAATATTATAACTGTATCGCAAGTTCACAGTGAGGTAATTGTACTTATAAGTACAAACAGTTCTACCAGGAACACTTGATGGACTGATTGAGCGCGTTTATTGTTCTTGGGATGAAACTGTTTCTGAACCGCGAGGTCCCTACAAGAAATTCTCTGAAGCGTTTGCTGTAAGGAGCAGTTCAAATAGACTGTGCGCATGGCTGAGGAAGCGTGTGCTTGATGCTGTATACCGATAATTCTCTTTCCGATCAGCAGCTGTAGAGCTGTGATTCCACACTCAGATACAGTGGGATAAATACTCTGAGTGGTGTAGTGAGAGTAACAACGCTAAAGAAGCTATGGTACAGTGGAACCGTGGGTCACGACCATAATTCATTCCAAAACTCTGGTCGCAACCTGATTTGGTCATGACCTGAAGTAATTTCCCCCATAGGATTGTATGTAAATACAATTACAGTGGAACCTCGGTTTGCGAGCATAATTCGTTCCGGAAACGTGCTCGTAGTCCAAAGCACTCGTATATCAAAGTGAATTTCCGCATAAGAAATAATGGAAACTCAGATGATTTGTTCCACAACCCAAAACTATTCATATAAAAATGATTAATACAAAATATAAAGTAAAAATACATAAAACAAATTAACTTGCACTTTACCTTTGAAAAGAATCATGGCTGGTGTGAGTGAGTTTCTAAACTCTTGTGGGATTCCACCCAACGGGACGACATGCGGAAGAGCATCCCAAAGCAATCGCAGTCTCCCAGTGCTGTAGCAGTTCTCCATAAAAGCGAATCCGAAAAGATCGCGGACACACTATAAGCACCTGCCGTCAATGGGTGATACAAGGAACAAGGAACATTATAAATTTGCAGGGCCCTGCCTGACTGCTGTGTCTGTGTATAAATAACCACGCTGTTGCTGTTTCAAGCTGAATAAAGCTTGTGTTGCTAAAGTACTGAAACTCAGCTTCGTGTTTTAGGGTGCAAGACGGGGACTCGCACGTTACAGCACACATGAGCGCGCGCGAGCACACATACACACACGAGCGCGCGCATGCACATACACACACACACGTGCGCACACAGTCACAATGCTAATGCTGTAGTAAACACTATACGCTCGTACGGATGTTGACAATATGAGTGAGGCACGCCGAGAATAGGAGACGATTGCCCACAATCCCGCAGTGAGAGAGAGAGAAGAACCATCAACTCAGTTGTGATCACATGACGCTCAGCAGACAAACTACTCGTACTGCAAGACCTCGCTCGTTTATCAAGTGAAAAGTTATTAAAAATTTTTGCTCGTCTTGCAAAACACTCGTAAACCAAGTTACTCACAAACCGAGGTTCCACTATAGTCCGTTCTGGACCGTACACGCTGTATGGAAATATATATTTTTTTAAAGCTTTTTAAGCACAAAAATAGTTAATTATACCATAGAATTCACAGTGTAATAGTAAACTAAATGTTTATTTACTTCTTCTGGTCACTCCAGCTCCTTGATCACTCAGCTGGAGCGACCGCTTCCTTCTGCCCCACCGAGTGTCGGCCAAAACACCCCTGCTTGGGCTCTCTTTCTCTCTCTCGCTCACTCACTCACTCGCGCTCGCTCGCTCTCTCTCTCTCTCACTCGCTCGCTCTCTCTCTCACTCACTTGATTGTGCTGGCTCTCTCTCTCTCGCACTCACTTGATTGTGCTCGCTCTCTCTCTCTCGCTGCACAGGGAATGCACAGGGAGAGACTGAACACGTGCGGAAATCATTGACGCTTACGAACCGGAAGGGAAACTGGCTTGTTCGTCACCTGACTGTGTGGTCATGAACAGATGCAAAAGTTTGGCGAACTTTATGGTCGTAACCCGATTTGTACGTGGTCCGAGGTGTTCGTGACCCGAGGTTCCACTGTATTTGGAATAGTTTGGGCATTTTGTGTAACATTTTATTGTTACAGGTTAATTACAATCAGATGCCTTAAACTAATATACAATATGCGGCTAACTTCAGTGTATTTGATAAAGCCGTGTCAGGGATGTGGATCTAAAAAAGAAAGGGAAACCACATTGGAACAATAGCACTGCTTTAATGCTGGGCGCCACCATTTTGCAAAACCGAGTGGAGAACTTGCGTACACCAGGGATTGAGCTGGCGTGAAAATGTGCATGGCTTTATGCCAAATTTAGTTTTTATACATTGCGATGTGAGCATGGAAACGGACGTAAGCACCATTTTTGTGTTTACACACCATTTATACATGAGGTCCCTGAAGGGTTTTTGGTTGGACTTTAAAATAGAGAGCCCACCACTTGGCTGAGGGAGCCAGAGCCAGAAGAGAGGCTAGACAACACTCGACTGGGAGGAATAGAGAAGAATGTCAAGAGAGGAGTAGGAAATGTTCTGTTTGTTTTGGGCAATTGGAAAACAAAGTCTGTAAAAAGGTACACTATTGGTGTAAATAAAAAGCCTTTTATTGACCCAGAACTGTGTCTGTGGTAGGTTCCGACTGGAGTAGTTGGACCCTCCCTGTTGGCTACAGTATAAATAAAAAAAACTGCATTGGGACTCAATACAGAGTTAGTAATTATACTTAAAAAAGCTCTTAAAAATCTTCTAATGCTTTTGGAACAATTTAAAAAATATACAGCTTTATTAAACTGTTTATAAAGGTACTAATCACAAGCTGTCTTGTTTTATGCTGACCAACTTCACTCTGCCACTTTTTTATGAGGTTTACATTTATTTTTTTAGTGGTTCATACTTCATGTATATGAAACTCTTAAATGATACAGGTTATCTGCACTATTAAACAGCACCAGACAAGACAATCTGAGTCAAAAAAAAAAAAGATGAAAGGTAGTCATGTTCAAAGGCACTTGCAGACCAGGCTAGCTCTAGAACAGGAAACCCCGTCTCACAATAAGGCCAAGAGGCAGCATTTAAAGCTTTGCTGTTTAACTCTAGTGATATATGAGCCATCACAGATGACGAGCCAGGAAGGTTGTGCTTATCTGCCTGAAGGGCCCTCTAAAAGAAACAAGTGCAAGCTTGTAGAACGGATTATGAGCTTCCAAAGGTATGGGGGGCAATAGTACATTCTGCAGCCTTATCTGGGCAGGTTTGAGTGTCTGAGAACCATGTCATTATTTAGCAAGTTGATCAACAAATGTGCAAGGTGTGGCACAGAGGTTAACACAACTTCTCAACCGTGAATTCAAATCCCTGCTCTGCCAAACCTGGAATAGAATATGCCGGTTCTCCCTGTGCTGTTGTATATTTTCTTCTAATCAGACAAACATTTATGGGATACATTAGCTGATGTCCTGTAATAGCTCAAAGTTGAGTGATGGACTGGTACCTCATCTAGAGCTGTGATTCCTTCTACTCAATGCCAGTTGGAAGGATATGACTGCCTACATGTTTGTACTACATTAAAGAGGCTCACACAATAACTACTGAACAATGCTGCAACAGACACCAACGTTCCTCAGAATCTCACTAAAAATACAATAAATACATTTGCTGAAGACAAACAAGGGATTATCTCACACCTATTAGTACTGATGAAGTAGTGCTTGAAGCAGCTTTTTTCGAGTTCCCATCACTAATGACGTTTCATGGGAGAGCTGCACCAAGAACGTCCTAAAGGTAGTACACCATTAGCAGTAGTTTCAGCAATGCTCTGTGCTTACTTAACTTTTATCATGTCGAGACATATCATTATTGGATGCGATAGTTTGGCACTGCAATACATCAGCTCAAAATTATAAAGCCATTTGATATAGCCACCTCCATATTACCAAAACATTTCAGAAAATACCACAGTACAGCTTCTCAGACAATAAGCAACATAGTGTTTAATTAAAAGTATTTTTTACTTTAATGTATATTATCTATACATATACTGACAGAATAAAAATGTAGTATTTACAATTACTGTTCAGAAGCATGTAAATGTTACACATATGCAATATGCCCTTCCTGAACTTCATGTTTGTGAAGATTTAACCCGACACAAGAAATTGAGATTTCAACTCTAACCCAGAGTGTCTGACATATGCTCAGTTTTTATGGAGGCACTTTCTGCAATTTTAAAATGTTACAGCCGCTCTTTCACCGACGCTCATTCATACATGTGACACAAGCCACACGGAGCAGATGTATGCAATACAAACTGTTGATTATATTGGCGTCCTGAGTGACCTCGCACCCAGATGTGGGCAAAATGGCTGTGGTTTTTTTTTTAGGACTATACTGTCATTTCTGGAGAGCTGTATTATACATTTATTATTTTATTTTACTTTCCCTGGTATAAAGCAGAGCAAAGAATGCATTTTTGGTACACAAAAAAAAACAGAAGAATATAAAGACACGTCATGGATATGGTAAAAATCACACAAACAGCTTTTCAAGTGGAGAAACATTACAATCTTGCCACGTCTTAAACAGAAAAAAAAATCATCTGTTCACTCACTCAAATCACTGGTTCATTAGACTGTCATCTTGAATGCACAGCCTGTGCTGAAAATTGACACTCTATACAGCATAACGACTTTTGCAGCCAGACTATATTTTTTGTTTTATCTTTCCGTCCTTTGGTTTCTGTTTTTATTATTGATAATTCCTCTGTCTCCCCTTCCCCACAGGTTAAGAGTCTGGGTGTCATCCTTGACAGTACTTTATCCTTTCAGTCCCACATCAATAACATCTCCCAGTCTGCATATTTGCCCCTCCAACACTCCCCACACCACTGCTATCCTTGTTCATAGCCTTGTCACTTCTCATCTGGATTATTGCAATTCCCTTTTCTTTGGTCTTTCTCTCAAATCTCTTTATAAGGTTCAACTGGCCCAGAATTCAGCTGCCCGCATCATTACTAGAACTCCCTCTATTCACCATATCACTCCTGTTTTGCAGCAGCTTCATTGGCTTCCAGTTCAGTTCCGAATTCAATTCAAAATTCTCTTACTAAATTTTAAGGCTATCCACAACCTTGCCCCTCCATATCTGTCTGACCTCCTCCATGTTGCCATTCCCTCCAGTACCCTTAGATCCTCTTCCTCCATTCACTTGACTGTCCCCTTTGTCTGTCTTACCCCAGCTTTGGAACTCACTACCATCTGAGCTTAGAAATATTGAATCATTTTCACTTTTCAAATCTAAAGTTAAAACTCATTTGTTTAAGACTGCTTTTTCTCTTTGATTACAATTGCTCTGTCTGATTTTAACCTTTATATTTTACTTTTGTTTATAATCTGTGTTTTGTCTATTGTTCGGTGTCCTTGAGTGTTTAGAAAGGCGCCTACAAATAAATAAAATGTATTATTAAAAAAGGCTGTAAGATGTCATAAATAATACCATCATTCAGCACAGACACTGATCCCTTCAGTCAAGCACCCACTTTAAAATATAGATTGTCCTCTTGTTTATTTTGGTTAAATCCATATTTTTTCAAATACAACATTATAAAATAAATCAGACAGACAGATATTTATTTTTATTGTTCATGAAGTATTTTGACAAGTTGCTACTGGATCAAGTGAAACTATCACATACTGTTAAGTTCAGGCCCCCAAACTACAAACGCCATATAACGTCTTTTATGAAATTCTGTGCTTGTATCATCATGTTAAGTGGCTTGGGAGAGGGCTACAACGAGCAAAAAAAAAGCCCTATTAGCACCTCTCAGCATATAGTGCTGAAAAGAATTGAATGCTGAAGGTGCTCTAGGATGGTGGTTCCCAAGTTCAGTCCTGGAAGACCACTGTAGCTGCAGGTTTTCAACTTTACTTTTAATTGGAATACTACCTTGATTAAATATTCACTTATTTCCCAGTCTCTGAATTTATAAAAATGACAAAACTGGATTTGTAAATTTTTACTAGTAGGAAATCCATATTACTAACCGAAGGTTATGGACGCAGGGCGCATCGAAGCACACGCGCACTGCAATGAGCCCGCCCATATCTAACGACACAGCCACAGAAAGGTTAGTAATATGGATGAGAAGGTTGTACACCGGATGTCACGTGCACTGCAACGAGCCCGCCACCTGTAAAGTGGACTTGCTCTAATCCACTGTGCCAGTAATGTAGATCACATGATGGTCATTCAGTTTGTCGCCCGCCCCAGAACCCAGAGTCAAATGCAGCGGCGTCCCAAAACGCGTTGGCGCCCGCCCCAGAGTCAAACGCAGCGACTTCCCAAAACGAGGCGGCTTCCCAGAGTCAGTAGGTGGCGCCCAAATAACACAACGTAATGCACCGTGGAGCCCGCCCCAGAGTCAAATGCAGCGGCTTCCCAGAGTCAGTACATGGCACCCAAACAACACAACCTGTGAGCTACACTTGCTCTAATCCACTGTGCCAGTAATATAGATCACATAACGGTCACAGACTCTAACCCAGCGGCTTCTCACCCAGATGCACCCACCCTCCATGATATGTCATCCATCCAGATATCGGACGGAACAGAAACTGATTGCCATTCTTGGATTTCCGATTCGCTAGCGAATCGCGGGCTTACTTGTTTTTGTATATTACATGCAGGTACTTTTGTCATTTTATCATTATTTTTAATGTTATCATGATTGTCATTCCAATTTTTCAGGTGCCTTGGTTGTTACTTACTAATGAGCACACTTATGAATGTGACACTCAAGTAGCTGCAGTCTATCACCATTCTGTGTTGTCCATCCTGGTTTTAACTCCATTCATTGTTAACGGTTATTATTAGAATACAATTCAGTGAGCAAAAAGGTAAATTAACAGGAAAAATACAAAAAAGAGATTAGTTCCATGATAAAAATTAAGATGTTGCTAAATTTATTATGAAATGTAAATCTCACACTATTATGCTTTTCTGAATGCAGAATAAGAGAAGGAAAAGAAAAGACTCGCAAATTAAACAAGATCAATTCAAGTAACATGACTTAACTGATTGTAAAATGGGTTCAGACGAAAACTTGCAGGTACAGTGGTACACTGGCACTGAACTTGGCAACTACTGCTCTAGAACAATCCATCATTTAGAGGGTAAGTGGCAGTGTCTGTGATGACCTCTAATTTTACCATCATCATCCTCTTTCTGATACTGCTTCAAGTGAGTTTAGGGTCTGTTCTTTAATATTACTGAACTTCCTAATTAGCTTATTCAGTCAACTACAGTTACTTCCACAGAAGCTAACTATGTTGAACAGTACCCTAGCCACTATGAACGGCTAGAACACTCCGACCCACCTCAAAATGATGACACTGGACATTTTTGTACAGCAAATTTGTGTTTTCCAGCTACTTCAGTCTACTGTTTAGAGGTTTATAGACCTGCAACACCCAGTCAATTTCAGTCACTGCACATGTCTCTCTTGTGAGTTCACTTTGATGTGAGCCTGAAGAGCCCACCTCTGGCCAAGGCAATAATTTAGTTCGGTGGGGCTTGTGACATAAATCATTTCTACTTCTTCCGCGCTGTCAGGCTGCCTGTTGTTATACTACACTCATGGTCGTGGGGTTATTATGGATCAGTGGCTACAATCCAGGAATTTAGAAAGCAGGCAACACTGGATCTGAATCTTAATTTTTTCACATAAATATAGTTAAGACAGTTACTAAAAGTAAACTCTTAATTATGCTAACAAGTGACTGCAGGCCATAGGTATTCCTCCATATGTTTGACTTTGGCAAAGAAGTCCTCAGTTTGAAACATTACCAGTACAACTGCCATATATTTACGTCCAAGCATTTGTTTTACCGAATAAGCACTCATCTTAGGTGTATCTTCAACAGCAGTCTGTCTTTTAAAACACACATTGTAACACTATGCAAAATCATTTCCCCATCTTAAAATTTTGTAAAATTAAGACAGTTAATTGAAAAATTACAGTAATTCAGGCATTTACTTCTGGTAGGACGGCCTACTACAACCCATTATTCAGAGGCCACGGAAACTGAATATGGAGCTTTCAGTTAATTCAATGATGCTGCTGTAAGAATCATTACAAGAACCAGAATGTATGATCACATAACTCCTGTTCTTAATTAAGTCTTAACACTGGCTTCCAGTTAAGCTTAGGGTTGATTTCAATAAATCCTTTAAATAGCCTAGTTCATTCTTACCTATATGAAGTTTTTATTGTATAGTTACCTGAGTGTGCTTTACAATATCAAGATGCTGGTCTACTAAGGATTAGAAGAATTAATTAAACAACAGTGGGAGGTCGAGCTTTTAGCTACAGGGCCCCAAAGCTATGCAATGATTTTTCAGCTTGTTTAAGAGACGCCACTGAGGTCTCTCATCTTGTAAATCTGGACTGAAGACTCACTATGTTAGTCTAGCTTAACCTGATTACAGCTGCTGATTAATGCATTTCAGTTTGTTAGCCATTTTTTAGCCAATAATACAAATATTACAATAACTATGAAAACACCTTCTGACATTACTCTAAGCTGCTTCTCTTCCTGGTATCCTGTAGTGGTTTTTTGTGAAAAGCTGCTCCACTTCTAAGCTTTTTTTTGCTGACCAAGGGAAAGACTACAGAGATACTGGGGGTTTTGGAATCCAAGTATGAATTCAAGGATTAAAGGATTTTGTCTTATAAGAGTGACTGGCACAAGTTTACATAATACTGTAGAATGTCGTGGATGGTCAGTTGGCATATTCTTCAGAAATGTGCCTGTGTCTGAGTTTAGCTATGATTTTGCATTAAAAATGAACATGAACACCCTGATAGATTTATTTTCTCATGAGATGCTGCTCGATAATTTACTTCAATCCTGTTGTCAACTGGCCATATTTTAACAATATTATTATGGACATATTTTGTTAGGATACTTTTATATTAATCAATTTGAAATTGCTTAGTTTTACCTAGTGTTCAAACTAACCCGTGCTTTAATGTGTGTGCATCATGTAATTTATCATGTTTGTGGTTTGTTTTTTCACCTGCAAACCTATTATAGCAGCTTGAGCCTGTGCTGAGCATAGAGCACTATACAAACAAATTGAAATTGAAAATATAATTTGATATTAGGATGCACACAACCAGCAACAATCCAGAGATATACTGTGACATTTAATAATAATAATACACTTTTTATATAGCACTTTTCCCAAGCTCAAAGTGCTGAACAGAAATTTGAAATGAACAACAGAGCATAAACAACGTTGGACACAAACAATATCCACATAAAACACTAAATAAACACAGGAAACACAAAGCTTTGAACTAAAACAACAGACAATAAACCAAAATAAAAATGCAGAATATACAAAACACTACAAGAAAACTCTGAACAAATAACATAATTTGCGATAGAAATGCATATCTTCCTTAGCACCTGGACAGAGAATGTAAACTGAAAGCAGGATTAGAAAGTCAGTGTAAGTTAAATGCCTTTCTGAAAAATGAGTTTAATGTTTTTGAAAACAATAAATTGAGTCGATTGATCTAATTAATTAGATAGGGAGGTTGTTTCAAAGTCTGAACACTACAGAGTTGAAGGCTCTGTCACCCATAGAGCAAAAGTTATTAATTTGGGGCACAATAAATCAGTGGACCTTAGTGGGTGAATAAGAGCATAGTTATGGAGGAGGATACTGATGTAGTTTGTTACAAGGACACTTAAAGCTTTATTGTTTAGTAATAGAATTTTATATTCAATCCTGTAAAACACAGACAGCCAGTGTCACATAACCCAATGTCAATATTATGCAACCTAGTAATAGAATTTTATATTCAATCCTGTAAAACACAGACAGCCAGTGTCACATAACCCAATGTCATATTATGCAACCTCTAGTCAATGGGTATATCAGACTTGCTGACTGCAATTGCTGATTCTGTCAACGGAGAATGTCAATTCACACAACTGAAAATTTCAGGGCATGTGAAATTTAGAGACTGAACTATGACTTTCCAGCACAGTTATGCTTGCCCCTTTTTCTTACATATGGCACATTCTACCAAAATATTGGCCATTTTTAAATTTTTTAAAATTTTGTCATGGAAAATAAAACATGCAATATCAGAATTGCAAGCTTCTCCTCTGTTTGTGATTTATGTTGTTTTATTTGTAGTTGGTGCAATGCTTTTCATCATATATTAATAACAGTCTGTAGTTAATTTATAGCTTTGTCTCAGAATGCCATAAAAGTGCAGAGAAAAGGAAATCTGAGCTGAATGTAGATCTACAGTAGCTCTGTGTGTATTTTTCTATTTCAGACATATACAGCAGCTGATCGAGATTTTAATGGATTTGGTAAAGCTTGCAAGAGCACTACCTCAAAATTGGTTGTGCTTGGCGAGTTCATATTCTAATGAAATACAATTTTAAAATTATGAACAATACCACCAGTATCTTTATGTTTGCTTTTTTCCTCAATGGTACATATTATATGTTGTTAGATTTTAAATGCAAATTCCTAAAAAATGTTCTTTGCAAGACATGCTTATTTATATATTGGACAGATTTATATTAACGACTTAAATTTCACTGGAGAAAAATATACAGTAGACCACCGCGAAGTCACGGTTCAGAGTTCGCGGCCTCAGTCATTCATGGATTTTTCAACTTATCTAATAATTAACCGCAAATATCCTCCACAATTTTTATGACTTTTTTCGTGGAAATACTGTACTGTAGAGAGAACAGGAAGCAACTGTAGAGAAAAACGCAGCTTGGGATGGTGAAAGTAGCCAATAGAATTTGAAACTGCGACTCCCAGCAGTCCCTGCAGTGGCTCTGATTGGTCTTCTGCTGTGGGTGCTGGGGCTGTTGGGGTCAAAGGATGTCAGCAAGGCTTTTAAAAAGGGCGCTGGTGACTAAAAGCAAAAAAAAAAGTTTTTGTAATTTGTGTTTCAAGTTCCTGTCTGTCTGCCTTCTGTTGGGTTACCTGTACTTATTCGTTTTGTCCTGGATCGTTTCGTTTTTGGCATCTGGATTGTCTGCCGTCTGCCTGTGTACATGAGGACTGTAAGTGGATTCATGGCCATCCTGCAAAGAAAGGAGCGCTCCTGAACCCGTCCACCCATCTTCACCATTTCAGGAACTAGCGGTAGGACTATCTTTACATTCCCATTCAACGTGCGGATCTCTGGACTATCTATTTTCATCATTACATTTCATCCGTTGCTGTTTTTCATGATTTACTGTGTGTGTTTTCTTTGTGCTTTGTCGTATTTAATGTGTAATCGCCGTAAAGGAAACAGGGGTGGTATCGTTTTTTTCAATTATTTAATTTGTTTTCATTATGTTCTTTATTTTCTGTTTGACTAGGGGGCTCTGCCCCCTGCTCGCTTCGCTCGCCAACCCCTGGTGTTGGGAATGACAAAGAGCGTGATGTATGAATGAGATATAGAATAGTGTGACGGTGTAGATGATGCAAATAGAAAGCAAACAATAAAGTGTGTGGCACAGTGTAAAGGTTTATTGGAAAATTTCTTTGTACACGCCGTTTAAGTGTAAAAGGTAATTCCAGGTCAGAACTTGTAAGGTCAATGAAGATGGTCATTATTGTGATCAGAGTCAACTTTGTCAGAGCTTAGAAAGAGTTGTGTCTCTCCAGGAAGTAATGGAATGACTTGGGTATTTATGTTTTCCACATTAATATTTTTTGGACCTAATATAGTGCGTTGTGTTAAAAGGGGCATTTGGTCTAATGAGATTGCTGTTCCAAATCTCTCTGTAACTAAGTCGTCGCAGATAAAGGCTTGAGGAATTGTAATAATATGTGGCTGAAGTCCATCTGTATTGGTGAGTGTACCATCTCTCAGTTGTAATAAGCAATTGTTATGATCTGGTTCTGGACATCGTATCTTTTTTACTAACTGTATCTTTTGAAAGCAATGCCAATTGTCTGCGTATTTTAAGGTGCACTGAACAATAGCTGAGTGCATGGCATCTGGAAGAATAGCTAATCACTGTTTAAAATCTCCTCCTAATAAAAGTACCTTTCCTCCAAATCGAATATTATTATTCATAAACGTTTGTATAAGTTTATGAATGGTGTTGAGTAAGTGACTTCATGCCATTGTACATTCATCAATAAACAACATTTTTTGAAGACGGATGTCACGTGCAGTGCCACCGTTAATGTTCATAGTGGATACCGATTTGTAGGATCTAATGCAGTTGATAAAGATTTCACTTTCAGGTACATCGTCAGTTAGAATCTTCTGTAGATATTCAGTATATGAATGTAAAGAAGGCAGTCTAATTTGACCCTTTTGACAATGTCTAAATGTATTACTTGTATTGCCAGTTGTTTCTTCAGGGAAGTGAACTGAATGACAATGATTGCAAATGACATTCATTAATCCGAATGAATTTTCCCGGTGTATGTTTTGCTTGTGCTGTTTGAGAGGCGCGTTGTTGCATATGTAGTATTTGGGACGTGTTGTTTTGTAGCTGTAATCGATTTGCCTGTGCTGTGTGAGACGCCCGTTGTAGCCTTCCTTGCCGTTAACGTATGTCTGAGACGGGAGGTGTTTCGTTTTGAATCCGTGCCTGTTGCGATGCAGCACTTTGATTGATAGTTTGCGTCATGTGGATCTAGGATGTAGATTTGTGCATATTTGCGTTGTTGATTTGTTTCAGGGTGCACTGTTCCAATGCGATGCAGTATTTGTGCACATATGGGAAAGCAGTATGGGCCATTGCCTTTTGGTGGCCTGATATTTACTAAAAGCAAATGAACTATTGTAGGATCTAACGCAGTTCATAAAGTTTTTACTTTTAGGTACATCGTTAGTTAGAAGCTTTAGTTGAGCTTTGCGTTTTTGGAGTCGAGACATTTTTTCTTTTAGAAATATGGATAAGTAATAAGGAGTATTGCACTCACTGTTAATATGGAGACTTTTCTGCGGTTGAACAGTTAATAGTGCCTTATTGTAATGAGATCCACCTATGCTGCATAGCCGTCTATTTTGTTGTTTCTTTCGTGTTCGTGTGTTTGTTCCTGTTATCCTTTCCTTTTCGTTATGTACCCGTGACCGTGTATTCATGACTTGTTTCTTTCTCAGCATCCGAAATATGGATAAGTAATAAGGAGGGTCGCAGTCACTGTTAATATGTTTCCTTTTCTGCAGTTGAACGGTTAATAGTGCTTTATTGTAAGGAGATCCACCAATGCTGTCTAGTGTGAAGGTGCTGACGTTCACTTTAGAATATGTGGCTTTGGGTGTGACTTCTTATGGATGTGGGTGGGGGGGGGGATTGTTGAGGATTGTTGTTACGCGAGCGTCTTCTTTCTTTTTGTGTTCCTGTGTCTTGTTGAATCCCCCTCTTTGTGTGTGTCCCGTCCCTCGCTTGTAGGGTCTGTGGGGTGGTTTTGTGTTCTTTTTTTTGTGTTCCATGGGCTTGTTGAATCCCCCTCTTGGTGTGTGTCCCGTCCGGTGCCTGTAGGGGGGGGGGGGGGGGGGGGTGCCTTGCTGTTGTGCGCGAGCCTCTTTTTTTTTTTTTTTTTTTTTTCGGGTCTAGTTTCGTGTGCAATGTGTTTCGTGCTTTTCCTGCGTTTGACTTTGCGCCTCATTTCTCCTTTTTGTATGTGCTCACTCCTTTTTTCTGTGGTCTTGTCCGCCACTCGCGGCCCCTTATCCGCCTTTGTCGCCCTCTTTTCTCCGCCTTTCTCCGACTCTCGCGGACTCTTTTTGCGCCTGCGCCTCTCGCGGCCCCTCATCCGCCTCTCTTGCCCTCTTTTGTCCGCCTTTCTCGGCTCCTCAGCCGACTCTCGCGGACTCTTTTTGCGCCTGCGCAGTACGTCTTTTTGCAGCTACGGCCCATGGCCGGATGTGCCTGCGTCCATCATCCGGTTTAGCATTCTCGGTTAGTAATATGGATTACCGGTTTGCTTTGTTTTTGTCTCTGTTTGTGAGTGTGTGCGGGTCGGGCCAAGGCTGGGTGCTTCCCTGGAATCTCCAACATAAAAATAAATAAATCGCCGTCTTCTCGACGGTGTGAATCTTAGCGTCACCGGACTGCTACAGCATTATTCATTTCTCCTTGCTGCTGTTTGACTGTGATGCATCTCCAGCTGAGTGTTCTTGTATTTTCCATTTTGTTCCTCTTAACCCTTAAACCGCCACAACCGGCTATAGTTGTTTCCCAGTGCCATTTGCAAGCACGCAGGAGCTGATCAGTCAGTGCCGTACATTCGTTGAGCAGCCAGCTCATGACCACTGCCAGCCCCTTGTGAGCATGGGGGCTGAATGGACCCATAGAAGACACAGACGCGCCTCAAAAAACCCTCTTAAAAAACGCTGATAGACTACTTTCACATTGCTTGCTTACTTGCAGCTGCTCTGCCACATGATACACTTCTCATGCGACACTACGCATACTTAAAAGCCTGTCTCTACAATCTCCTGTGTTTCTGTGCAATTATGTGACTGCAGCCTCACTGTCTCTGGGATTCAGCTGCTGCACTAGACTAGCCTGTCAACGTTTACCTCTGTGTGTGTTTGCATGCAGCGCAGTTGTCTCAGTGATTTACTGAATTTCATCCATTGCATCAGTTGCACCTTGTACATATTATTCCAGCAGTTTTTAAAAGAGTTTTTACAGTTCATTAGCAGTGTGTAAAATGATCAGTGTTGCAGTAATTGTGATGCTCTTTGCATGAAAAAAAGTGTCACTTTTTCTTTGTGAACTATGACGTTTACTTAAAGTTCAGCAAAAAAGTATTTGGCGTCCAGGGATTAAACCCCAAGTATGTGGCAATTTAAGAGTTAAAGCTCCATCTTGGAGCATCTTGCTGCTGAAACACCCAAACGCGCTTGCATGAATTACAGTACATATAGCTGTAACATCAGTACAGTAATCCCTCGCTATATCGCGCTTCGCCTTTCGCGGCTTCACTCCATCGCGGATTTTATATGTAAGCATATTTAAATATATATCGCGGATTTTTCGCTGCTTCGCGGGTTTCTGAGGACAATGGGTCTTTTAATTTCTGGTACATGCTTCCTCAGTTGGTTTGCCCAGTTGATTTCATACAAGGGACGCTATTGGCAGATGGCTGAGAAGCTACCCAGCTTACTTTTCTTTCTCTCTCTCTTGCGCTATCTGTGATCCTGACGTAGGGGGTGTGAGCAGGGGGGCTGTTCGCACACCTAGACGATACGGACGCTCGTCTGAAAATGCTGAAAGATTATCTTCACGTTGCTACCTTCTGTGTGCAGCTTTTAACTATGCTGCACGGTGCTTCGCATACTTAAAAGCTCAAAGGGCACGTATTGATTTTTTTATCTGTCTCTCTCTCTCTCACTCTCACTCTCTCTCTGCTCCTGACGGAGGGGGTGTGAGCTGCCGCCTTCAACAGCTTTGTGCCGCGGTGCTTCGCATACTTACAAGCCAAACAGCCCTATTGACTTTTTTGCTCCTTTGAAGAGGAAGATATGTTTGCATTCTTTTAATTGTGAGACTGAACTGTCATCTCTGTCTTGTCATTGAGCACAGTTTAAACTTTTGAAAAAGAGACAAATGTTTGTTTGCAGTGTTTGAATAACGTTCCTGTCTCTCTACAACCTCATGTGTTTCTGCGCAAATCTGTGACCCAAGCATGACAATATAAAAATAACCATATAAACATATGGTTTCTACTTCGCGGATTTTCTTATTTCGCGGATGGCTCTGGAACGCAACCCCCGCGATGGAGGAGGGATTACTGTATTTTACATTCTAGCAATGCGGTGGACATAGCAGTACAGTATACAGGTTTATCTTTATATTCTTTATTTTTAGGTAATGTATTAAGTTGAGTTTGAAATTAAAGTGTTTTGGGGGCATATTTAGAGTTTAAACTATAAAATAGGCATTTTTTTAACCACATCCAAAATTTGCGGTTTTTCACAATTCGCGGGTGCTCTAGGAACATAACCCCCGCAAATTTTTGGGGTGTACTGTAATTGACAATAATGAGAATCTATCTTTGATGTGTGCTTGCTTACTTACTGCATCTGTGTCTTACCATGACTCATTTTTCAAAAGTCTTACGAAATGGGTGGTAATTACCAAGAACCCCATAAAACAATATTATCAAGTTATTTGGGTTTTTATACAATGATACTGTTTTTTCAATACGTTTTGCAATATATTAAGATCTGAAGTTGAAAAGGAACACCAGTCCCTATGACTAAAAATGTGTCAAATTACTACAAATAAGAGGAGACCAGTTAGTCCATTAAGTTTGTTTGGTCAGATAACAGT
The DNA here is from genome assembly GCF_900747795.2 of Erpetoichthys calabaricus. NCBI lineage: Eukaryota > Metazoa > Chordata > Cladistia > Polypteriformes > Polypteridae > Erpetoichthys > Erpetoichthys calabaricus. Next base: position 48,294,746 of record NC_041403.2, read on the forward strand.
TAAGTTGTCCCAATGTCTAATCCAAATTCATTTAAAAATTTTTCTAGGCTTTGGCTTCAAATGTTACATTATTTTTTTAGTAAGTACAACACTTCAGTCAGTTCATTCCAACTAAATCTTTTTTTATATATACAGTATATTGACTAAAACAATCTCTATAGTAATAACAGGACTACTCAGTGTTACAGTACCTAGCATACACATTGGCGCATTACCCAAATTTAATTAATTTAGGGGTGAGCTCATACAGTGTATCCGGAAAGTATTCACAGCGCATCACTTTTTCCACATTTTGTTATGTTACAGCCTTATTCCAAAATGGATTAAATTTATTTTTTTCCTCAGAATTCTACACATAACACCCCATAATGACAATGTGAAAAAAGTTTACTTGAGGTTTTTGCAAATTTATTAAAAATAAAAAACTGAGAAATCACATGTACATAAGAATTCACAGCCTTTGCTCAATACTTTGTCGATGCACCTTTGGCAGCAATTACAGCCTCAAGTCTTTCTGAATATGATGCCACAAGTTTGGCACACCTATCCTTGGCCAGTTTCGCCCATTCCTCTTTGCAGCACCTCTCAAGCTCCATCAGGTTGGATGGGAAGCGTCGGTGCACAGCCATTTTAAGATCTCTCCAGAGATGTTCAATCAGATTCAAGTCTGGGCTCTGGCTGGGCCACTCAAGGGCATTCACAGAATTGTCCTGAAGCCACTCCTTTGATATCTTGGCTGTGTGCTTAGGGTCGTTATTCTGCTGAAAGATGAACCGTCACCCCAGTCTGAGGTCAAGAGCGCTCTGGAGCAGGTTTTCATCCAGGATGTCTCTGTACATTGCTGCAGTTATCTTCCCTTTATCCTGACTAGTCTCGCAGTCCCTGCCGCTGAAAAACATCCCCACAGCATGATGCTGCCACCACCATGCTTCACTGTAGGGATGGTATTGGCTTGGTGATGAGCAGTGCCTGGCAAACTCCAGGCGGGCTGCCATGTGCATTTTACTAAGGAGTGGCTTCCGTCTGGCCACTCTACCATACAGGCCTGATTGGTGGATTGCTGCAGAAATGGTTGTCCTTCTGGAAGGTTCTCCTCTCTCCACAGAGGACCTCTGGAGCTCTGACAGAGTGACCATCCGGCCAGCTCTAGGAAGAGTCCTGGTGTTTTCGAACTTCTTCCACTTACGGATGATGGAGGCCACTGTGCTCATTGGGACCTTCAAAGCAGCAGAAATTGTTCTGTAACCTTCCCCAGATTTGTTCCTTGAGACAATCCTGTCTCAGAGGTCTACAGACAATTCCTTTGACTTCATGCTTGGTTTGTGCTCTGACATGAACTGTCAACTGTGGGACCTTATATAGGCAGGTGTGTGCCTTTCCAAATCATGTCCAATCAACTGAATTTACCACAGGTGGACTCCAATTAAGCTGCAGAAACATCTCAAGGATGATCAGGGGAAACAGGATGCACCTGAGCTCAATTTTGAGCTTCATGGCAAAGGCTGTGAATATTTATGCACATGTGCTTTCTCAATTTTTTTATTTTTAATAAATTTGCAAAAATCTCAAGTAAACTTTTTTCACGTTGTCATTATGGGGTGTTGTGTGTAGAATTCTGAGGAAAAAAATGAATTTAATCCATTTTGGAATAAGGCTGTAACAGAACAAAATGTGGAAAAAGTGATACGCTGTGAATACTTTCCGGACTCACTGTATATCTGAACTAGGCCTGTCAATTGGTAATTGAGATTAGAATGTTTCTTACAAGAGAGAAGAAAAGGTTTGGTGTTCTACCTAAAGAATATTATAAACAATGCGTTTTGTCATATTAGTATGAAAACTGCTTAAAAATTATGATTGTCCTTAATGTTTTGCCTATATACTATATCAAAAAATATTCTGATGATTTCAGTAACATGTTTCACTGATGGGGTCTGCATGAATGCAGCAGCGTGGTCCATTTTTCTTTGAGCTGTTTCACAAAATGCTCTCCTCAGCACAGTAATGATTGACATTTGATGATTTCATTTTTTTTTTTTTTTTTTTGGATGACAGCTCTGTCTTGTTGAAGTTTCCTCTAACTGTTGGAGAAACAAGCTCAAAATCAAATCTGTCTTTATAATATTATGACTGTGGGTGGATGGAACGGAATTTTATGAGATAGGCTGTAATGTACTTTAAAGTTAACACCACAACTACTGGCTACTATTACAGTTAATTATTTTTATGCTTTAATGACTAAAATTTCTGTTGTTTTCATCAATGTAAATATTTTAATTCATACAAAAATCTAATTATTTTTATTGAGTTAAATTACATACTGAATTGGGTATCAAAAATGGTAATGAATTTCAATACCTTTCTTAGTATTGTGTCAAAGTTTGAAATTTTGATATTGTGACAAAGCCAATACATACCATGGAAAAAATAAACATTCCTTTTTGAAAAAGACTTTAAACTTATAATTCAAATACACTTGACCTTTTTCTTCTTAATTTTTTCTAATATGAAGTAAATGAGGCATTCTTCTACTAATTCAATTCTTTTTGTCATACAAAATGCCAACTGAACTATGACCCCATGAAACAAGAAAGAAAACAAATCCTGTAACATGGTAAAATAAACCACTACTAATCTTTTGGATATTTCAGAATTTCTAATGATTACTTCATGTTGTTCCTATTTTCCTTTGTTATCTAGATCGGGAATGGTCATTTTATCTGGACTCAACTTATTAAGGGAGCTTTTCTTTTTATTTCTGCCAAAAATGTGCATCTCTGTCAGCAGAGCCCTATTTCTTCCACTTCAACAGGATAACGTATACTTTTGCTGTTCATCTCCATGCACAGCACGACTCCTCAGATTCCTTCTTCTCAATTTATTACTTTATTTTCTTTTATTTAAAAAGTAATATTTTGGTGTTCTCTCTCATAAAGTCTGCCTTGCTGCTCTCTGTTTACAGGCTGAATTCCGACAATAGAAATGTAAGAGCATTTTTTCCCCCCAAGTGCTGTAGTACTAAATAAATAAATAAACAGTCCTCAGCATTAAAATGTAATGCATTATGGAACAGATTTTCTTCCCTGGTGCTCTGCTTAAGGATCTACCACTGTAGAAACAAAGAGAAATTTAAACAATACTTCACTACCTTGAAAGTCACAGTGTAACCCGAGATCCCAGATTAACTCCTGTTTTATGATCAAGAGAATTAGTTAGGTTTAATCCCATTCATTATTCCTTTTGTTTACAGTATTGAACTGGCATTCTCTACTGCAATTTATCAAGTCAGAACCCACTGGCTTTTTTCCCTTTAGATTGCTATGTTTCATCTAACCATGGAACTTACTATAGTTTGTTTATTTTGCTTTAAGTAAAATTTTGTTCTGTATCGTGTTAACCTAGTAGTTTCCCTATAAAGACTCATTTTACAGATTTTTATAACCTATTCTGAATAGACTGTTGTGATGCAATATTTGATACACTCAGTGGTAAACCACTTAAAGATTCAAAGTTTCTTAGTTTATATAAAATAGGTTTGGGACATTATGTTTTCTGGCCTCTAGAAGGAAAAGAACAACAGTATAATTGGGAGGAAAAAAACTGGTAAATGACTACATTAAATTTGTGTGAACAATCACAAGTGATTTTGTTTTGATTTCTTATATGCAATTCATCACAGAAACTTTGACCATTACAAATGAGAAACGTGAAATGGAAACCACAGAGCTGGTTCAAAGACTTTTTTGTGGAAAAATGATATGAATAGTGATATAAAGATTTTGTGCAGGCTTGTGATATTTGCTGTACAGTTAAATCTGGGTTTGTTACATTTTATCCTCTTTATCAACTTCGGGAGGAAGTAACTATTGAATTTATTATGGATCGTCCAGCTTTACAAGTGCTACATCACAATCTAAGTGGCAATAGATTACTTTCCTAAGTATATCCAGTTCATTCCTTTGGAAAAAGTTAATCACATCTAAGAAACCTGTGGATATTTTTTTTATAAATGAAACATTTTGTCAACATGTTTTCCCCAGTCTATAATTTCAGATCATGGATCGGAGTATATTTTAAAATACTGAATTAATTTTTATTCCAAGATTGGCTGTTCAGTCAAATTGTGCTTGGGTTACAATGTGGATAAAATGGTTAAACTGAACAGATGAATCAAGGTTTGGAAAAGTTTTAATGCTGTAAATTCCTACCACGATAACTTTTCATATGCTGTTCCGATCTAAACTTTGTTTTGTTACTATGATTTTTTTCTTCCATTTATGACTTCATTGTGCCACCATTTTGTGTTGTGTTCTAGGTGTCAGTTGCCACTTGTCATGTTTCAGCCAGCAATAGTCAAGTTCTGCCTCTGGTCTATTGTGTCTAATTTTATGTCATTTACAGTGCATCCGGAAAGTATTCACAGCGCATCACTTTTTCCACATTTTGTTATGTTACAGCCTTATTCCAAAATGAATTAAATTCATTTTTTTTCCTCAGACCCCATAATGACAACGTGAAAAAAGTTTACTTGAGATTTTTGTAAATTTATTAAAAATAAAAAAATTGAGAAAGCACATGTACATAAGTATTCACAGCCTTTGCCATGAAGCTCAAAATTGAGCTCAGGTGCATTCTGTGTTTCCTGATCATCCTTGAGATGTTTCTACAGCTTAATTGGAGTCCACCTGTGGTAAATTCAGTTCATTGTACATGATTTGGAAAGGCACACACCTGTCTATATAAGGTCCCACAGTTGACAGTTCATGTCAGAGCACAAACCAAGCATGAAGTCAAAGGAATTGTCTGTAGACCTCTGAGACAGGATTGTCTCGAAGCACAAATCTGGGGAAGTTTACAGAAAAAATTCTGCTGCTTTGAAGGTCCCAATGAGCACAGCGGCCTCCATCATCCATAAGTGGAAGAAGTTCGAAACCACCAGGACTCTTCCTAGAGCTGGCCGGCCATCTAAATTGAGCGATCAGGGGAGAAGGGCCTTAGTCAGGGAGGTGACCAAGAACCTGATGGTCACTCTGTCAGAGCTCCAGAGGTCCTCTGTGGAGAGAGGAGAACCTTCCAGAAGGACAACCATCTCTGCAGCAATCCACCAATCAGGCCTGTATGATAGAGTGGCCAGATGGAAGCCACTCCTTAGTAAAAGGCACATGGCAGCCCGCCTGGAGTTTGCCAAAAGGCACCTGAAGGACTCTCAGACCATGAGAAAGAAAATTCTCTGGTCTGATGCAACAAAGATTGAACTCTTTGGTGTGAATGCCAGGCGTCACGTTTGGAGGAAACCAGGCACCGCTCATCACCAGGCCAATACCATCCCTACAGTGAAACATGGTGGTGGCAGCATCATGCTGTGGGGATGTTTTTCAGCGGCAGGGACTGCGAGACTAGTCAGGATAAAGGGAAAGATGACTGCAGCAATGTACAGAGACATCCTGGATGAAAACCTGCTCCAGAGCGCTCTTGACCTCAGACTGGGGTGACGGTTCACCTTTCAGCAGGACAACGACCCTAAGCACACAGCCAAGATATCAAAGGGGTGGCTTCAGGACAACTCTGTGAATGTCCTTGATTGGCCCAGCCAGAGCCCAGACTTGAATCCGATTGAACATCTCTGGAGAGATCTTAAAATGGCTGTGCACAGATACTTCCCATCCAACCTGATGGAGCTTGAGAGGTGCTACAAAGACGAATGGGCGAAACTGGCCAAGGATAGGTGTGCCAAGCTTGTGGCATCATACTCAAAAAGACTTGAGGCTGTAATTGCTGCCAAAGGTGCATCGACAAAGTATTGAGCAAAGGCTGTGAATACTTATGTACATATGATTCTCAGTTTTTTTATTTTTAATAAATTTGCAAAAACCTCAAGTAAACTTTTTTCACGTTGTCATTATGGGGTGTTGTGTGTAGAATTCTGAGGGAAAAAATTAATTTAATCCATTTTGGAATAAGGCTGTAACATAACAAAATGTGGAAAAAGTAATGCGCTGTGAATACTTTCCGGATGCACTGTATTTGTTTTATTGTTGCTTAATTTATTATGTACATTTTTCTTTGTGTTTATTTGCAAGTAATAATGTCCTAGGTTATGTCCCTTGTGTTTTGTGGATGGTCCCCCAAGTGTGGGGCCTCCTGCCAATCACTGCCAGGAACAGCTCATCACCCAATTTATTGGATAGCCTTCCATAGTTCCTTGCAGTTCATTTTGAATACGCTAGGGACTGGAGAGTTATTGTGCTTTTCTGTTTTTGTTACTGCCTTTTGATTTTCTGGATTTTGATCCTGTGCTCTTTTTAATGATGACGGTTCTGGATTTCGTACTGGGACTGCGTTAATTGATTTTTGAACCTCCACTCTGTTTTCAACTATGATTTTTGGATTCTGATATGGGACTTCTTTGCTGTTTTGCCTTGCCTCCTCAGGAATCCCCTTCCGGTCTTCTGAGCTTGGTGCTTGGGCACTTTGGGTTTCTAGTCAAAGTTTTTGATGGTACCCCCCCACTAGTGGGCAACTTTACAAAGTATTTTTTGAACTAGTGCTTTTGGGACTTCCTCAGTTTCATGACACCACTATTTTGTATTATTTCCATTATTATTTTTGTATTATTATTTATTATTGCTGCTTTTATTAGAAAAGGCCTTGATTTCAACTGCCTCAATTAATACATAAGCATCTAATAAAGTACCCGGTGTTGCAAAAAGATATAGAAAAATAAATTAGCTGTGGATAACACTGTAGATAGTTTTTATTACAGTATTTATGCATTAGTAATGTCTGCATTCATCACATATTTTATTCATGAGCCTCTACTATCTGAAACAAAGCAGGAAAAAATCCCTATAAAAATCAAGATTTTTTTTTTCATTGAAAGGTTTTTTGTTATATTCTATAGTTCTCTAATTTGATTATCTACCTAAAGCTGCAGGCATAGTTTGCTAAGAAATACTGAACTTCTCTCCTTTGAAGCAGTTATTTAACTCAGCCTCAGAACGTTTTCGCATTTACATGTATTGTATTACAAAATAGTAATATTTCATTTTTTTCCTTAAAACAAAAACTGTCAAAGTAAAAACAAAACTCTACATTTCAGAATAATTTGATTAAGTCCTTGCCATTCAATTAATATAACTAGTACCATGTTAAGTCTTTACCTGTGCAAAATTGTTGACAGGTCCAAAATGTAAACAGCACAATTTACCCAACTAGTAATGTTGACTCAACCTTTTAACAGACATAACTGGCTTGAATCACAGATTTACAATGTATGTTAAAGACAGTTCATTGTCTTACTTATAAGATATTTTTCCTACATGAAAATAGGCATTTATGGTTAGAAGTATGGTTAAAATTATAGAATGTAGGAAAAAGATTCCAAGACTTCAGAAATAAGGCAATTTATATTTTTACAAATCAACAATATTCAATATTAATGTACATTCATTTAAACAACATTTCGCTCTACAAATGTATTCATCTCTTACACAAAAGTGGACCGCTTCCATACAAGGTGGGCACCTAAAAAAAATAAGTAAATGTGGGACTACTGTGAGGGTCAGTTCCTTGTATGTACAAAATTGTTCACATTTGTCTGTGTAATATTGCTGCTTTGAATGCATGTAACTACTCAATATTGATTACTTGCAACACCAAATTGGTTGGATTAGCTCGTTAAGCCTTGAACTTCACAGACAAGGGTGTCCAAACATGAAAAAAGGTATTTAAGGTGGTGTGGCAAGAGGCTGGGGGCCAGACCCGGCCGGGATGCCTGAAAGGACCGGGAGGCAGCTTGTACGTCCCCCGGGCCATTAGGGGCAACCACCCTGGATAAGGAGGCGACCACAGGGATGGAGCCAGGAGGTTCAAACCCGTTGGGGCCTGTGGCCAGGGGGCACTCCGAGCGTCGTGGAGCCTGGGAAACCTGCACTTCTGCCACAGAATGGGTTTGACCAAATAACTCAATTTTTGTCTGCAGCAAGATGTTCTTACAGGTCTTTGGAGGTGATCTGTGGGTTGTCTGTAACCATTCACATAATCCTGCGCATATGCTGCTCCTGTATTTTTCTTGGCCTGCCAGACCTGGGTTTAACAGCAACTGTGCCTATGGCCTTCCATTTTCTGATTGCATTCCTTACAGTTGAAACTGACAGTTTAAACCTCTGAGATAGATTTTTGTAGCCTTCCCCTAAACCATGATACTGAACAATCTTTGTTTTCAGATTTTTTGAGAGTTGCTTTGAGGATCCCATGCTGTCACTCTTCAGAGGAGAGTCAAAGGGAAGCACAACTTACAATTGACCACCTTAAATACCCTTTCTCATGATTAGACACACCTGTCTATGAAGTTTAAGGCTTAATGAGCTAATCCAACCAATTTGGTGTTGCAAGTAATCAATATCGAGCAGTTACATGCATTAAAATCAGTAAAATTACAAGGGTACCCAAATTTTTGCACTGCCAGTTTTTCACATTTGATTTAATTTCATACAACTAAATACTGCTTCACTAAAAGTCTTTGTTTGGAAAAACACCACAGTTCTCAGATATTCCTAGGAAATGAAAGACATACCACTGTTATCTTTTTTGTTGAAAGTAGAGTAAGTTATTATGCAGGCTGAGAGGGGTTCCCAAACGTTTTCATATGACTGTAACAAAATGATTACAAACATTATTGAGTGACATGCTGACTCAGAATGCCTGGTTACTGTAAAGGTTGTCAGAATATAAGTTGTCTGAATAAACAACATATTGCTTTTTCAGTTTAACCAGACATGCATTTGTTGTAGATGCAAGTATTTTCCTTCAAACCACACTGAAACTATCAATATGCTAACATTGTTGTTTTCTCAAATACGTGAATATTTGTGGAAGTGAAATGTAAAAAAAAAGCAATTACACAATATTTTGTCTCTTTCACATCATATTCAGTCAGCATAAAGCCAGCTCTGAATGCACTGTTAACATTGTGAAAATGGTACAGTTTTTGCACATAGTGCCAATTAAACTTGCATTCCTAGCAGAATCAACACCTTTTTAATGATTTTTTTTTTTTTTTTTTTTTTTACAGAAAATAGAACTTTGTTGCATGAAGAAAGCCAAGTTCATGTTCAGGAGTCTTTGTAACAGAAATCACGGTCTCTTTAATTGAATAACTAAATGGTGGTCAAGTGGGGATTTTATATTTAGAATGTTCCCAGGCTTTGGGAATAATGCGTACTATACAAAAATGTTTTGTTAGTTTTAGAAACTTTTGTACAGACTTACATGGGATGATGACTTTTCTTAGCTGAAAAGTTATATTTCCTCCTTAAGCTTAACAATCGAAAGTACAGCTAAATTAACATTAAAACATAATTATATATCTCACATTGTTTAGTTTTCCTTAATTATAACTTTAGCAAATATAAATATTGATGACTTTTAAATTTAAAACACATGACTATAATTTCTCCTTTGAGTAAATAGAAATTAGTCATTCTCACTATGTTTTGCTTTGCTGAAAAAATCATGTCATTTCAAATTTAAGACACAACAGTATAATTTTATGGCTGTTCTTTTTAGTGGTTGTACAACACATTTCATGCCTGATGTATATTATTCTATTGATATGAGGTGCCAGCTACATATATATATATATATATATATATATATATATATATAATATATATATATATATATATATAACAAGTTTGAGTAGCATTTGGTTCCCATTGTGACATCTATGAGAAATCTGAATACCCTTTCTGCATTTAAGCAGGCTTCATCACACAATCAGAACATGGACTTGTGTTTATTATTCCAGTGTCAGAGAATAGGAAGGGCAGACAGAGATATCATGGTTCTTCTGCGCTTTGAATGTTATACTTGATTCTAAAGTGTAACTGTACACTAGCATGCGTTTATGTAAAAATACATGACCTTTTTAAGTTATATGTTTAGAAAAATATTACAATGAAAAATTACCAAGCCAATGACCAAACAATAGGAAATGATGAAACGGTTAAAAACTGTAAACATTTATGCAGTAGTTTTACATGCATTATTTACCTTGTATAATTACTGAGCAACTCAGAAGTCAAGAATATAAAAATATCAGAAGATAGTTGAATGACAAACTACAGAACAGGTATAAAATAAACAGATTTTTTAAATACAATGTACTAGCGTACATTTTCAATACCTAATATGAGGAGACCTCAACAAAATGTTCCTGACTAATTGCTATGGCTGGTATTATGGCACCAATTATTATGTAGATCCCCCTCGTGCTACCAAAACAGCTCTGACATGTCAATGCATGGACTTCACAAGACATCTGAAGGTATCTTGTGGTATCTGGCACCAAGAAGTTAGTAGCAGATCCTTTAAGTCCTACAAGTTGTGAGATGGGGCCTCCATGGATCGGATTTGTTTTTCCCGCCACATCCCATTGATGCTTGATCCAGTTGAGATCTGGGGAATTTGCAGGCTAACTTTACACCTTAAACTCTTTGTCATGTTTCTCCAACCATTCCTGAACAATTTTTGCTTTGCAGCAGGACACTTTAGCCTGCTAAAACAGGCAACTGCCATCTGGGAATACCATTATCATGAAAGGGTATACGTAGTTTACCACAATCTTTAAGTAGGTGGTATGTGTTAAAATAACATCCACATGAGTGTATCCTGCAGCCATCTGCTACCCTGGTAAACAATGCACACACACTTGGCTATCAACATGATCTAAACGTTAACTTGATTCTTTAGACCAGGCCACGATCTTTGATTACTACACATTCCAGTCCTGATGCTCACATGCCCATTGAAGGTACTTTTAGTGGTGGAGAGGGGTAAGCAAAGTGTACTGTGTCAGGTCTGCAGCTACACAGCAAGCTGTGATGCACGATATGTTCTGGAACCTTTCTTTAATGGCCAGCAATAGGTTTTTTTAGCATTTGTGCTACAGTAGCTCTTTTGTGGGATTAGAGTTAGCCTTCACTACCCATGCATATCAATGAGCCTTGGGTGCCCATGTCCCTGTCATCAGTCCACCAATTGTCCTTCCTTTGCCTACGTTTGGTAGGGAGTAACCACTGAATACCAGGGACACCCCACAAGACCTGCTAGTTTGGACATGCTGTGACCCAGTCTTCTAGCAAGTGTAATTTGGCCCTTGTCAAAGTCACTCAGATCTTTAAGCTGGCCCATTTTTCCTGCTTCCAACAAATCACCTTCAAGAACTGACTGTTCACTTGCTGCCTAATATATCCAACCCTATAACAAGAAAATCAATATTGTTCACTTCACCTGTCAGTGGAACGTTGTAGCTGATCAGTCTAGGTATGGAAAATTATATTTCGACTTACAGAATACAGTAGGTATAGTGTAAAGTTTTCTATTTTGTATCTGAAAAATCTAAAAAAGAAATGCACTGAGGTTTATTTTCTGTCATTTTTTTATAATGATCTATGAATCTTTAAGACTTTCTAGCCTTCAGCCGGACACTGTCAATTGCTTTTAAATTGAAATTCTCTTCTGTTACTTGGTTATTCCTATGGAAGCTAAAAAAAAAATAATGATCTGATTCTTTCCCAATTTAATTTCACAATAGTATTCACAAAGCCATAAACATTTATATTACACAGAAGTTTAAACAAACCTAGTACAGCAGCACATTGAAAGTTGGATCTACAATGACAAGAGCACATGAAAATAAATGTGCAAATAATTTTAAAATTTTCTATTCTGCAGAGACTCCAGTGAGAACTGCCAAGTGACCTTCTGCTGGCATAGCCAGCTCATTTGAAAAAATGTCACCACAGGATAAGGGTCAAATAATCAAATCAGAACTTCATGGGAAGAGCAAGACTGATCCCCACAGGAGTTGCAGTGTTATTTATTGCACCATCAAAAGAATGTATTGTTGCAGTTCTTAAAATAATACATCTTTCAATTTAATGTGGCATGCTATTTTTCAGATAATGTAGTATTCAATCATGTTATCACTAAAAATTTAGAGAGGTATGGGTCGCCAAAGATCAGGGCACAACAGTATGAATGACACTTAGGGTGGCATCGTTGATTATTTGGAGACTCTGTTTGGTTTAAAAAATGTAATAAATTATATGGTGTGTCCTATATTGCACTATCATACAGTAGTTAGCATTGCTCCCTCTAAGCCCAAGAGTCCTGGACATGCATCAAAGCGGTATAGTATCACAAGTGGTATCTGAATTTTCTCATCATGTCTGTATGGGGTTTTGCTTTTGGGTACTTTAGTTTTCCTACCACATCCCAAAGACAGGTGGGTTAAGTTAACTGGTAACTCCAAATTGGTCCTCTGTGGCTGTCCGTGTGAATGTGCCCTGGGTTGTTCCAGATGCTGCTGAGGTGGATTAGGTGGGTTTAATAACAGAAGCATGGAGGTGTTTAGGAGAGATGGCAGTGGAATTTGTAACCAGATTGTTTAACACTAGAATTACCAGAGCCTACGAAAAAACTCGTAAATCCGTCCCACCTTAAATCGCGTCTTAAATCCGTTTGCACCTCTCTGCCAGAGTCCTTTGTCATCTAAATGTGCTGATAAAGCTACTAGCAGCCAGCTATTCCATCCCCCCACCGACTTAGAATGAACTTCTCTCCTAGCTCAAGCCTTGCCTTGATTTGATTACCTGGGATTGAAGTGGAGTTTTACAGTGGAAATAATTCTAGCGTTATTTGGAATACACGCATTTCATGTGTGTTCCATTTCTATAGTTGGCTGTGCAAACACATTTTTAAAACAGAAACGTTTTTCATATTCTAATAGTAAATGACAAAATGTAGGCATAAACTATATAACGTATGAAGCCTGAAGTCCATATATCAAAGAAACACTTTCACAAAAGGTACAAATAAAAGAACACGTGCGCCTTCATTCAAAAAAAAAAAAAAAAAAAAAAAAAGCCGCGTTAGCATGCCACATTGACACTCTTATTACAACCGCCGCAGTGGCGTAATGGTATCAGCGCCTGACTGGGAATCAGAGGGTGGCGAGTTCGATTCCGCACGGCTCCACTTCGAGAAATTAACTGCTCTTATTCTTACAATTTTAGAATAACAATATAAATTTGATTTCAGTCTGTAACAGGCGGTGTAACTTATTATACTGGTAAAGGTTAGCTTTTTTTTTTTTTTTTTTTTTTAATTCACTTTTCATTCTCGCAGTCACATTCAGAATCAATCCATACAACCCCATCTGACACAGCTGGTTTCACATAAATAAAAGTGCACTTTTATTCAAGACTATAACCGAAGAATAAAGAAAGCAAGTTACAGTTGGTGGTTGATACGACAGCTTGCGTGGTGCAATGTTAAGAACTGCTGATTTCCGATCCGTGCTATATAAAATCATCACATTCAAATATTAACAGTTCCCACACACCCAAGGTCCGCCATTCCTACATTTACAACATGTGTACTTGTTGCAGTGTACACACCTCTCTGTGCTATGGTTCCTATTACAGTGAATGAGCACCTGGCACTGTACTTTCTTCCCTGGGGGAAGCTGAGGTCTTAGAACGGAAGTTTGTTGACGCTGTATCATCTTTTCTTTTTCCATCGCCTTTTCCTGTAAGAAGCGACGACGAAGTTCCTCTGCAAGGTGAGCCATGAACACTCTTCTTTCCTCAGCGGACCCCGTGCATGCCTTATACAGTACGTGTGCGTTCATCGCTGCTAGGTCAAGGATGTTGTACAACACAGCAACCGGCCACCTGCGTGTTCCTGTGCGCACTGAACAAGCACGCGCCTTCTGGTCCATGATGTCAACGCCACGCTGGGGAAAAAAGAAAGACAAATATATGTGACATTTTGAAGAAATCATTTTATCACCAGAAGAGCACCAGAATACTTCGTCACACTAATATTTTTTTCATTAGCATACCTTCATGTGGTTGTAGTCTGTGACCGTGTTTGTTTTTTTTTTTTTTTATCTTGCCCAATCTCCACATCATGGTGCATTGTGCTGAGAATGCAGACAGACTTCATCTTTTTGGGCACATACACTGTCAGCATGGCACTGGGAGATCTAAACACCAGCGTGGAGAATTGTTCGTGTACTGAACTGACTTTAGCTGCAGGTGGAAGTTCCCGTCGCACTTTATTCATGGTGCCAAGCAGAGTTGTATTGCGGTTGAGCAGTCTATTAGCCAGCGAAAGTGACGTGAAGAAGTTGTCTGTTGTTACGGTTCTGCCTTTTTGGATTGCGGCAGATTTGGAGACAAAGTACATGTGCAATGCCACTCCTTATTTAGGAAAAGATCCCAGTCGTCCCACGGGAGAAAGACTTTCCGAGTCTGTGGTCATAAAGCTTATGGAGCCATTTCTGGACAAAGGCAGAACCGTAACAACAGACAACTTCTTCACGTCACTTTCACTGGCTAATAGACTGCTGCACCGCAATACAACTCTGCTTGGCACCATGAATAAAGTGCGACGGGAACTTCCACCTGCAGCTAAAGTCAGTTCAGTACACGAACAATTCTCCACGCTGGTGTTTAGATCTCCCAGTGCCATGCTGACAGTGTATGTGCCCAAAAAGATGAAGTCTGTCTGCATTCTCAGCACAATGCACCATGATGTGGAGATTGGGCAAGATAAAAAAAAAAAAAAACAAACACGGTCACAGACTACAACCACATGAAGGTATGCTAATGAAAAAAATATTAGTGTGACGAAGTATTCTGGTGCTCTTCTGGTGATAAAATGATTTCTTCAAAATGTCACATATATTTGTCTTTCTTTTTTCCCCAGCGTGGCGTTGACATCATGGACCAGAAGGCGCGTGCTTGTTCAGTGCGCACAGGAACACGCAGGTGGCCGGTTGCTGTGTTGTACAACATCCTTGACCTAGCAGCGATGAACGCACACGTACTGTATAAGGCATGCACGGGGTCCGCTGAGGAAAGAAGAGTGTTCATGGCTCACCTTGCAGAGGAACTTCGTCGTCGCTTCTTACAGGAAAAGGCGATGGAAAAAGAAAAGATGATACAGCGTCAACAAACTTCCGTTCTAAGACCTCAGCTTCCCCCAGGGAAGAAGGTACAGTGCCAGGTGCTCATTCACTGTAATAGGAACCATAGCACAGAGAGGTGTGTACACTGCAACAAGTACACATGTTGTAAATGTAGGAATGGCGGACCTTGGGTGTGTGGGAACTGTTAATATTTGAATGTGATGATTTTATATAGCACGGATCGGAAATCAGCAGTTCTTAACATTGCACCACGCAAGCTGTCGTATCAACCACCAACTGTAACTTGCTTTCTTTATTCTTCGGTTATAGTCTTGAATAAAAGTGCACTTTTATTTATGTGAAACCAGCTGTGTCAGATGGGGTTGTATGGATTGATTCTGAATGTGACTGCGAGAATGAAAAGTGAATTAAAAAAAAAAAAAAAAAAAAGCTAACCTTTACCAGTATCATAAGTTACACCGCCTGTTACAGACTGAAATCAAATTTATATTGTTATTCTAAAATTGTAAGAATAAGAGCAGTTAATTTCTCGAAGTGGAGCCATGCGGAATCGAACTCGCCACCCTCTGATTCCCAGTCAGGCGCTGATACCATTACGCCACTGCGGCGGTTGTAATAAGAGTGTCAATGTGGCATGCTAACGCGGCTTTTTTTTTTTTTTTTTTTTTTGAATGAAGGCGCACGTGTTCTTTTATTTGTACCTTTTGTGAAAGTGTTTCTTTGATATATGGACTTCAGGCTTCATACGTTATATAGTTTATGCCTACATTTTGTCATTTACTATTAGAATATGAAAAACGTTTCTGTTTAAAAATGTGTTTGCACAGCCAACTATAGAAATGGAACACACATGAAATGCGTGTATTCCAAATAACGCTAGAATTATTTCCACTGTAAAAACTCCACTTCAATCCCAGGTAATCAAATCAAGGCAAGGCTTGAGCTAGGAGAGAAGTTCATTCTAAGTCGGTGGGGGGATGGAATAGCTGGCTGCTAGTAGCTTTATCAGCACATTTAGATGACAAAGGACTCTGGCGGAGAGGTGCAAACGGATTTAAGACGCGATTTAAGGTGGGACGGATTTACGAGTTTTTTCGTAGGCTCTGGTAATTCTAGTGTTAATGGAATCTTGGAAAGTAAGAGAATGCCAGAGGAATGGAGAAGATGTGTACTGGTACCAATATTTAAGAAAAAGGGGGATGTGCAGGACTGTAATAACTAAAGGAGGATAAATTTGATGAGCCACAGCATTATGGGAAAGAGTAGTGGAAGCTAGGTTAAGAAGTGAGGTGATGATTAGTGAGCAGGAGTATGGTTTCATGCCAAGAAAGAGCACCACAGATGTGATGTTTGCTCTGAGGATGTTGATGGAGAAGTATAGAGAAGGCCAGAAGGACTTGCATTGCGTCTTTGTGGACCTGGAGAAAGCATATGACAAGGTGCCTCGAGAGGAGCTGTGGTATTGTACAAGTCAGGAGTGGCAGAGAAGTACGTAAGATTTGTACAGGATATGTACGAGGGAAGTGTGACAGTGGTGAGATCTGCAGTAGGAGTGACGGATGTATTCAAAGTGAAGGTGGGATTACATCAGGGATCAGCTCTGAGCCCTTTCTTATTTGCAATGGTGATGGATAGGTAGACAAATGAGATTAGACAGGAGTCCCCATGGGACTATGATGTTTACTAATGACATTGTGATCTGTAACGAGAGTAGGGAGCAGGTTGAGGAGACCCTGGAGAGGTGGAGATATGTTGTAGAGAGAAGAGGAATGAAGGTCAGTAGGAACAAGACAGAATACATGTGTGTAAATGAGACGGCGGTCAGTGGAATGGTGAGGATGGAGGGAGTAGAGTTGGCAAAGGTGGATGAGTTTAAATACTTGGGATCAACAGTACAGAGTAATGGGGATTGTGAAAGAGAGGAGAAAAAGAGAGTGCAGGCGGGGTGGAATGGGTGGAGAAGAGTGTCAGGAGTAATTTGTGACAGATGGGTATCAGCAAGAGTGAAAGGGAAGGTCTACTGAGACGGTAGTGAGATCAGCTATGTTATATGGGTTGGAGACGGTGGCACTGACCAGATATCAGGAGACAGAGCTGGAGGTAGCAGAGTTAAAAATGCTAAGATTTGCACTGGGCATGACGCGGATGGATAGGATTAGAAATGAGTACATTAGAGGGTCAGCTCAAGTTGGACGGTTGGGAGACAAAGTCAGAGAGGCGAGATTGCGTTGGTTTGGACATGTGCAGAGGAGAGATGCTGAATATATTGGGAGAAGGATGCTAAGGATAGAGCTGTCAAGGAAGAGGAAAAGAGGAAGGCCTAAGCGAAGGTTTATGGATGTGGTGAGAGAGGACATGCAGGTGATGGGTGTAACAGAGTAAGATACAGAGGACAGAAAGATATGGAAGAAGATGATCCGCTGCGTCAATCCCTAACGAGAGTAGCTGAATGAAGAAGAAGAAGAACAAACAACCAGATAAATGGACTGTGATTCTTGCTAACAACATATAATAATGAACAAGTATGAAAATGCACTTTTTTTGATACTCATTGCACAACTAACCTACCTGGAAAGGTGTCTCTCTCTGAATTGCCTTTCCTAAGATTTCACTCATTTTTTTTTCTTACAATGGTCTTTTTTGTGAGTTTTTTCTTGTCTCAATGTCAAGGCTGGGGGTGGAGGGGTGGGATGGGGGGATGTCAAAAAAGCAGGACTTGTTAAAGCCCATTGCAACACTCATTGTGTGATTTTGGGTTAACCAAGAAATAAACTGTTGTTATAATTAACTGCCATTATGTGGCACTGATCTTTTTTTTTTTTTTTTAGGTAGGATAAGGAAGGTACAAAATAAGTATTTGGTGTGGCTCATTCTTTACTGAAGCAAGTATTTGTTATGTTTCAACAATTAGGTAAATTTTTCCTTTGATATATGTAAAAAATGCCTCAAAATCAGACAGGACAAGCTTTAAGAAGATGAGAAAAATAATTGATGCTAAAGACATTTACTGCAAACAAAATCACTATTGTACGTTAGTTAACATATGACATCCAAGGATTATTGACTCCATCTTATCACTTGAATATATATGAACTACAGATACCATGTTAAAAAGTAAACCAATTATGTTTAGAACACTAAAAGCAAAAGAAATTGATAAACATAAAGCTTATTTTTTATTCGATGTTTGCTATGGGATTTAAAAGTATATAAAAAAAACATTTTTTTAATTTTTATTTTTAATTTTTATTTTTAAAGTATATTCAATAAAAAGTAAACCCATAAAGTAAATGTCTGTTGAACTACACTTGCCATTGAGATGTATTGCTGGTAATACAAGGGACATCTTTGGTCTGCTTCCCTTGTTAAGGCTTGTTGCTGGTAATAGGAGGTGGTCCTAAGGGAAAAAAAAGATATTTATTCAACAGTTACAAAGTAATACAAGCACATTAATACTGTACATGTATTGAATAAAAACCAATTAGCAATTCAAACATGTGAGCCTCTAAAATATCAGAACCATCTGCTCATCCTTTTCTGCAAGTTAAATAAAAAATGACACATGGTAATAATGTATAAGGGGGATGCTTGATAAAAGTAATAAATGGTGTTCTGCTCACTTAATGGTAGTAAAAAAAATGAATCACACTGTGTTTGATTACTTGCCTTTTACTTTTCCCCCTTTCTCTGAAGAGAGCACTTCAGCTTGCCAAGTAAAACAACAATTAGAAGTGTTGACATCACTGTCTGAATTCTTTGGAAATCTTTCCAGGTACTACAGGAAAGCTTTCCACTGCCATAATGTGTGTAATCTGGATATATTCATTCACTTATATGACAGAGTAAAATATAGATATACAAACAGTAAAGACTTCATGTTTTGCCATCTTGTAAGCTTTTGTAATGTTAAACACTTTAATGACCAGATCAATTTTTATTATAAAAAGTATTTTATAAAAGCCAAAAATGCTCTCCAAGAATAACAAAAAAGATAGTAGATTAAAAAAGGGTAGACAAATTTTTAAATTAAAAAGGTTCATAAAAATTATTTGAAGCACTACAACAAACAAAAAAGGTATTACTATTATTTAACTAATCAAGCATCAGCATTTTGAGAAAACTAAAAACAGAGGTCTGGAAAATTTTATGTACTGAAAATTTCTAAGAAATGAGTTTTTTATTCCATCGAGATTTGAATGTTATGTTTAAATACAATATACTTTAAAACAAAACTATTTTTACATTAATATTGTCAAAGCATTTCAGTGTTTTGGCAGATGATAAATTAGTTATCATAACAAACCTGACAAACGTGAAGTGACTGCACAGTTTTTAGTAATAGCTTATTCCAATATCTCATCCAGTTAGTTCTTGTAAACTGTCACAGTATTCACTTAAAACTCATGAGTTAGCAGTCTGTTCCAGATTCCCATGACCCTTTGTGTGAAGATGTGCTTATTGTGTTTTGAATTCATTGGATGTTTTCCATAGTTTAACCAGTGTGCTTTAAACTACTTGGTAGATTAAGGACATAATATGAGAGTTACTGTATGTGCTTGTACAGTGAAAGGTCACATTTTGATTAGTACAGTAAGTCTCACTCTGAGCCCAGTGTTTGACTAGTATATTAAGTAACTTTTGGAACTCGGTAGAAAACATCTAATTTACTCCCTTGACTATTAACAACAGAAAAAACACTAAGAAAATAGTACCAATTAGGTTTATCACATTTGACTCAATATTGAAGTGAAAACAGCATGAGTCAATGAAAAATTTATGAATGGGTGCAAAGGTTTAAAGCGGGAAGAACAACAAGTGTAATCAATAAAGTTGATCTGGTCGACTGAACTGAATAAAGCTAACTTTTACAAGTCCTATAAATGTACAGCGGCTGTTACAGACACAAACCAAATGTATGTGTGTACTGTATAATATTAACAATAAAAGCAGCTCACTACTGAAAACGGCAAATATAGGAGGCAGTTGGGATCAAACTGGGGACTCTTGATTACAAGTCAGCAAATCTTACTGCTACGCCACGGAAGCTGTTGTATCGCCCTTGAACTTTTTGTGAAAGTGTTTATTTGATCTTTGGACTTCAGGCTTCACACATTATATAGTTTTTTTGCCTACAACTTTGTAACATGTATTACTAAAATATGAAAAAGTTTCTGTTTTAACAATGTATTTATACAGATTAATGTAGAAACAGAACACACATGAAATGCATGTGTTCCACATAACAATCTATTATTTCCACTCTAAAATTCCAGCACTTCACTCCCAGATAATCAATCAAGGCATGAGCTGGGAGAACTTTGTGCACATTCTACGACGGTGGGGGGATGGAATAGCAGGCTGCTTGCTGCTTGTCTTAATCGGCACATTTACAGGACAAAAGACGCTGACGGAGAGGTGCGAACAGATTTAAGGTGGGCCGGATTTATGAGTTTTCTCGTTGGCTCTGGTAATTCTAGTGTTAAGTGATCGAAGGGGTTACTGTGGTTACAAGAAGCTTGTAAGGAAACTAGGAAATGTCTATTCTGGGAGATTACTCTCCCTGAAAACTGTTAAGATTTGCATTTGAGTGCCCAAACCACACTCAGAGGGAAAATTGACCAAAACACCTTGTTAAGAACAGACATATGAAATTATTGACCAAATAGACATGCTCTTTTCCTTTAAAGATTTAAAATAAAAACTCTAATAATTTTACTCTTAAAATATAAACAGTATATAAATACCTGCAGTAACACAAGTTTGTAATGTATTGTTATAACAGTTTTATAAAGGACACTGGGCAAAAGGGTAAAAAAGCACATCTGATTTTGTGTAAATTACTGTAAACCAAAAACCTTTCATATTGCATATCTGCAACAGATATGAGGTCGTGTGTGTGTTTTGACTTTGATTGTAATAATTAAATTGCCAAAAACCTACAAATTCTATTCATAATAAAATGTGTGGAAAGAAGTCAAAGGGCATAAAGCAAACACAAAGAAGTCAAACAAGCATTCATTTTCTTACAAATTCCATGTTATTACTTTGTGTTTTAAGGCATGCAAGTGTTTTACTTTTTCTGACTGCTAAACTACAAAAGTATTTTACATTTGACCCGTAAACAATATATTTTAAAGTGAACGGCCAGTGTTATGGTTGTCTTTTCAAAAAATGGAAAAATACCTTATAAAATAAAAAAAATGGGAGAAATAATTATTATGCATAATGGAAAGTGTCTAACATAAATTCATATGTACATACCATATCTCTCTTTATTATGTATATATCTAAAAGTGCAATGATTTTGTGTGACAATTTTTTTGTCACGCTTTAAATCGGGCTTATTTTAAAACCTACATATATATGTTTAGTATCATTCTTTTCAGAACTTATTGCACTTTAATGTGATGTTGTTAGATTTTCAGATTCTTATTCCGTTTTTAAACTACAAACTAAAAAAAATCAAGAACTCATGTCCTGCGAGACGAGACCTTGTGCCAAGAGATTTAGCCACGCCTGGGGAAAATAAAAGACAAACAGTAGGACAGCTGCTGTACAGGCTTTTAAATGTTCAAAGCGCCACGCGAAATGCAGATCACTTGGCACGGCAGCAGCAGCAAGTCAGCAGCTGATCGAGCAAAGAGGAGGTAAAAAAAAATGTATTTGTAACATCGTTTAAGAGGGGGTTTCGGAGGAGCGACCGCATCTCCTTGGGGTACGTTCAGCCCTCCACTTCACAATGCGAGCGGCAAAGACGGGAAATGGCTGGCATGTAGTGGGGGGGCTGGCGAGCAAAGCGAGCAGGGGGCGAACCCCTTAGTATGTATGTGTGTATATATATATATACATATATATATTGTGAGGGATGGCCGGCAGTTTATCCCGACCAACACCTCCAGGCCGCTAGATGGAGTCCTTCCTGCAATATGGTGGTGCCCCGAATTACCGTAGGGCATCATGGACAATGGAGTTCGGCTTCACAGCCTTGCTGGATACCGTGGGGGCCGCCAGGGGACGCTGCAGGAAGGCACGAGTGTTTCTATTATAGCCCGGAAGTACTACATCATCATGGGGATGGAAGAAATGAAGTACTTCCGGGCTGAAGAAAAAGAAGAGTTTTCATTTGACCCAGAAGTGATATAGCATCACATGGACTGAAGGACAGAAGCACTTCTGGGTCGGCAACTATAAAAAGGACTGTGGGAAACCCAGCAGACTGAGCCAGAGTTGGGAGGGAGTGGATGACAGAGCTGGTGGGTGGAGAGGAGGATTGATTATTGATTTATTGGGTATTGTGGAGGTGCTTTGTGCACATTTTTGTTATAATAAATTCATTATTGGGAATTTTACCTGGTGTTTGAACGTATTGTCTGCGGGTTTGGAGGTGCGACAGCGCTCCCTACTGTCACTTTATATATATATATATATATATATATATATATATTATAAAAAAAAATCTTGGGAGGGAGACAAGACATGATTTTCTCGGAAGGCAATTTGATGTCCCGCGAGAGACACTTCAACGTCACACAAGACAAGGCAGTGAGACAACATTTATAGCAAGTTCACGGACATCTAATCTAGCAGTTGTTGGAATGCATTTGGCAGACACGCTTCAAGTGCTCCTAGCTCTTAAAACAACGACAAGCAGAACACGCAGTTCACCAGCAGCAGCAAGCCAGCAGATGATCCAAGCACTTCTCCTTAGTGTGCGTTCAGCCCCCCAAACTCCCCCCTTCACAACGCAAGTGGCAGAGACGCGAAGTGGTAAAAGAATAGCTTCTGTACAGGCTTTTAAATGACTGACGGGCAGCGCGACAAGCAGAACGTGCAGCTCGCCAGCAGCAGCAGCAACAAGCCAGAAGATGATCTGACCGCTTCTCCTTAACGTACCGTTCAGCACCCCACCCCACCCCCTTCACAATGTGAGCGGCAGAGACACGAATGTGCAAAAAGGAGAGCTGCTGTACAGGCTTTTAAATGATCGACACGCAGCTCGCCAGCAGCTGAACGAACAGGCATCTCCTTAGTGTGAGTTCAGCCGCCCCCCCTTCACAATGTGAGAAGCGTTGTATGTCCTGCGAGAAAGAGATTTAACCATGCCCAGGGCCGGAAATAAAGGACAAGTATTGTTTATTAAAAAAATTTTTAAGTAAAAGTGAAAATAATGCATAAGTAACAATTCCCATGAAAATAACAATCTCTTTAAATTGTATATCCGGTAAACCAAACCCGGGGGTGGGTGAGCGAATGTCACACATGTGCAATTGAGAGGCAGCTAGAGGGCCTAAATAATAGTAGTACCACGCTAGACCAGGGGGGTGGCGAGCTGCACTAACTTTCCCTCTCCATCCTCTGCAGACTATCCACGGGAAATTCCTCTAGGTGCCAGCACTATTGATTACATCACTTCTGGTACCGGTGCCATGGATGATGTCGCTTTTGGTCCCGAAGATGTCAATTTTCCAGGTCAGGCACTATGGATTGATGTCACTTCCGGTCTTGATGACATCATTTCCAGTTCCGGTCCAGATGATGTCACTTCCTGTCACAGTCTTTAAAGCCGCCATGTTCTCAAACTAAAGTCAGTTCGGTTCTAAAGTCAACCTGAACACAACTCAAAAAATACCCATTTGCAGCCAGGGCATATTATATGGGTGGCTACCTCAAACTTTTGATGTCTCTTGGCTATCTTTGTTACTATATTCACACACACACACACGCACACACACGCACGCACACGCACGCACACGCACACGCACACACACATAAAGTTGCACGTCACAGTAAATATTACCAAAACACATATTAAAATCCAGTATTTTGGTCTGAACAACAAAATGGGAAAATAGATATGTTCACATAAAACAAAGAAAATTGAAAAATTTGAAAAATCACAGTATATTGCAAAAAAGGAGAGTAAAAGAGAAAAACAAATAAAGAAATGAAACAAAAAAAGACTACAAAAAAGAGCTCTGTATTACAGCAGTTTTATGACATGTGGAACTATAAAAGCAATGGTGTGGGTACTAAAATAACTATAGTATAACCCTAGGTTGAATGCGGAATGCCTATTTTTTTGCACAATATTATTGTTTGCACATTTGTTTTTGTACCATTGTATAAAGCCAAAATTGAATCAGTTTCTCCTAAGATTCATGCTTTAATGAAATAAAACTGCCAGTTGATGAAAAATCCTTTTACTACTGAAGTCAGCTGTATTAAAGATGTCATATTTCAAAACTAAACTGGAAACAGATAAATGAATAAACAAACAGTAGCACAATGTGAGTGGAGTTGGCAAGTTGGGGTGCTTTGTACATTCCCTGTCTAGCACGTCATATGGGTCCAGATTGTTAATTCAGCTCAACATGTTTAAATACCACTGCTTTGCATTCTGATTAAATGTCTTGATACCATGTCTTTGACCCTTTCTTTCTCCATTTCCTTTTTTTCTCATAAAAGTATTGCAGTTTGTCATGGTATGAGACCACAACTTGTTCTTTCTTGTAAAATGCATTAAAGATGGCATCCACACCCCAAAACGCTAAGTACAGTACTTATTTCATTTTTCACAGCAGTACAATAATAAAAACAAACAAACTATTTCCCAGTGTCAAAAAAGCAATTCTGGACTCCCTTTTATAACAGACCGATGGTGGTGGTATACCGGGTCCACGGCTTCAAAAAAAAATGGGCCAGATTTTAAATCCATAAAACCGTGTCACTCTCCGTGGGCACGACTGCACAACCACTGGGAGTTAATGAGGTAGTTGGGGCGAGTCGCACCCGCGTTCTCAATTGCTTCATTGGCTTCCTGTGGTGTGTGATTAAGGCTTAGCGCCCATGGAGACAAGTGTGTGTGTGTGTGTGTGTATATTGTATATATATAATATATATATATATATATATATATATATATATATATATACACAGTGGAACCTCGGTTTGCGAGCATAATTCGTTCTGGTAATGTGCTCGTGGTCCAAAGCACTCATATATCAAAGTGAATTTCCCCATAAGAAATAATGGAAAGTCAGATGATTTGTTCCACAACCCAAAACTATTCATATAAAAATGATTAATACAAAATATAAAGTAAAAATACATAAAACAAATTAACTTGCACTTTACCTTTGAAAAGAATCATGGCTGGTGTGAGTGAGTTTCTAAACTCTTGTGGGATTGCACCCAACCGGACGACATGCGGAAGAGTGTCCCAAAGCAATCGCAGGCTCCCAGCGCTGTAGCAGTTCGCCGTAAAAGCGAATCCGAAAAGATCGCGGACATGCTATAAGCGGCTGCCGTCAATGGGTGATACAAAGAACAAGGAACATTATAAATGTGCAGGGCCCTGCCTGACTGCTGTGTCTGTGTATAAATAACCGCGCTGTTGCCGTTTCAAGCTGAATAAAGCTTGTGTTGCTAAAGTACTGAGACTCAGCTTCATGTTTTAAGGTGCAAGACGGGGACTCGCACGTCACAGCACACACACAAACACAAGCGCGCGCCGTATAGCGTGTGCTAGAAGCGCCTGCCGTCAATGGGTGGAACAAGGAACATTATAAATGTGCAGGGCCCTGCCTGACTGCTCTGTCTGTGTATAAATAACCGCGTTGTTGCTGTTTCAAGCTGAATAAAGCTTGTGTTGCTAAAGTACTGAGACTTAGCTTTGTGTTTTAGGGTGCAAGACGGGGACTCGCACGTCACAGCACACACGCGCGCGTGTGCGTGCTCACTCACACACACACACACACACACACACACACACAGACACGCGCACACACAGTCACAATGCTAATGCTGTAGTAAACACTATACGCTCGTACGGATGTTGACTATATGAGTGAGGCACGCTGATTCAGATGGAGAATAGGAGACGATTGCCCACAATCCCGCATTGAGAGAGAGAGAACAACCATCAGCTCAGTTGTGATCACATGACGCTCAGCAGACAAACTACTCGTACTGCAAGACCTCGCTCGTTTATCAAGTCAAAATTTATTAAAAATTTTTGCTCATCTTGCAAAACACTCGTAAACCAAGTTACTCGCAAACCAAGGTTCCACTGTATATATATATATATATATATATATATATATATATATATATATATATATGTACTAGCCAGCACAAAAGCAACGGAGGAATCAAAGACGAGAAGAGATGGAACAAAGAAAAGGAAAAAAGTTTGAAAGCAAAGGAGGTTAGAAGACATTAAAGGCAGTCTTGGAAGGACGATCTGGCCACCTGGAAGGAAGAAGCAGAACGAGCTGGGGCCCCGCAAAGGAGCATTGGCTGTGGCGCTCTAGGGGCTAGTTTGCCCCACTGAATATTCGGGTGGAGTGTGGTGAGCAAGGCAGGTGCCCTCCCTAGGCTTCCGAGGTGCAGCCAAGTGAGCGTGAAGGAAGAAGGGAGGAGAGTTGACATTATACGGTCTGGCTGCGATGTCCAGAGGCAGTCAAGACGGGGGTCGGCATAATGGGACTTCTGGCTGCTGAGTCTCCACTGGCTATGTGAGCAAGGGGTGAGCTGGGGAGAATGAGAAGGAGGTGGGCTGAGATTGGGAGGCATTAGCCTGCATTTATAACCTCTGATTTTTAACAGATTTATTTAATGATTTTTATCCCCACTTTTCACTTGATTTTTATGGATTTATTTATATACTGTTTTTTGAACACTGCACAATGGACACTTTTTTTGGTTTTACTTTTGTTTTTGACTGTTTTTTTAATAAAAGCACTTTGACACTTTTTCCACCATCCTCTGGCATCATATGAGAATTGTCCTCATTTGTCAGCTCATCTCGGTCATAACTTTCGACGGTATTGGTTCAGCAGACTCCCATGTGGGAAGAGAGAGTCTGTAGGGGACCGGCTTTGTCACAGTGGCACTAACTCTCATTGTAATGCACACCTTTAAAAGGCAGGTGTTAGGATATATTAAACAGAATATTTCAGATAGTTGTGGACCACCTCCAGCTTACATATCGTCACAACTGATCCACAGAGGGTGATCCCTTATATTTCAGGTCATTCTGGCACATCTGTATAGACATATCTTGGCCATCATGAAAATGGCTCACCAATGCCTTATTTAAACATTTGAGAAAAGTCCAAATGTCTCCATCTATGCACACTAATTACAGGTGGTAGGGCACCTAACCCAGCTTAGGCGTTCAAAGCATTGCAAAGGGTGGTGATGTTCTAACAGAATATCACTGATGAAACAGCTCTTTTCTGTTTAAGACATATACAACATATACTGCCTTTGAAAGTCAAATACAGTAGTACAAATTAAGACCTTGACTATCCTGCCCAGTCATTTTCCCACCTTCTTTGTTCTGACAAACCAACAGTACAGGACCATTATACATACATACATACATACATACATACATACATACATACATACATACATACATACATACATACATACATACATACATACATACATACATACATACAATATCACATTTAATGTATGTTGTATTTTACTGGTATAGTACTATTGTCACTAATCTGTGATGAACATGCAAGTCAGAATTTCATTATACTGTGTACACACATTGCAATAAACTTTAACAGTCACCCATACCTCCACATACTGTACAATCGTTTTGTAAATGTTATATTCAATTAGTTTATCATTGACTTCTGCCAACATGATAAAACAGAATTTGCTGTTTTGGTGTCTAGGTTGTATACATTTTTATAACTATACATTTTTATAACAGAACATACAAGAACTGTCATTTTGTACGGTAATGGTGCAGACCGGATTCTACTAACACATTGACCTTGGACATGCAATACACGGGCTAAATTAGAAACTTAAAATACCAATAGTTATGTGCGTCATTTCTTCAACGAAAATTTGATAGTCTACACACTGACAATCTGAGCAATATAGTTCAGACATTATGAGTGTACCTAATGTTCATATGTGGCAGCAGAAAAAATAAATACAGGAACAAAAGGCAAGTTATATGTTGTAGTGGCAAAGGCTGAGCTTTAAACCACATGGTTATTATCTCAGTGGTTGCCTCTCTCTCATTGTGTGACACTAAACATTTCACTTAAGGTGCTGTGATTCAGCTGCAAAATAATCTGTAAACAGCTGTACAAAGATATTGCAAATCAATATGGGCAAAGGTATCAGCCAAATATACAGTAGCTATAAAAAGGCCATCTCATAATAATGATTGATTAATATACTGCAAGCACCATAACCGTCAGGCTGTTTTCCCTCTCACCATTTCCTTTTGAGAGGAAAAACTATCAGAATTACTATATGCTGAAATAAGAACTAGCATGCTTAAATAAAATGTTTATTCTTGAAAGGATGAATTTTAGTTTTCCCTGGACTATGTACACATTTACATGAAAATACTATTTTATATGTGCATACCAATTCTTTATCTTTTATTTAGAATTCTAGAAACTGACTGACACAGTGAAGATTCAGTATGATCTACATCTAAGAAAATGAAAATACTTCTGGAAGTTATTTAATTTGACTGGAAAAAATACATAATGCCAGCACTCTGACTGCAATTTTTGCCAAACTAATATTGCATCCAATCCAAACAGTCCAAAAATATCAATGTCTAAAAGCTGACTTCAGCAGAAGTCACACATAACTAACATATGTGAGCCAGCCTTCTCATTCCCACCTCCTTTGATTTAACCAAGCTCTGACAGAGTTATTTCAGCTACAATCTAATATACTGACTGAACAGCTCTGGAAGTGTATCTTAATCAGAAATTCACTGAGAAAATGTACGGTGGCGAGCTGATGTTGGAAGTACAATTCAAATTTTAAATTAACCAAAATAAAAAGGAGTTTTTAGACAGAATATTAAGTATGATGAAAACCTAAGTGAAAATATGTCAACCAGAAAATATAGTCAAAAATTATTCCATTATTTACTGTATTAGCTTTGAAGGATGGAAACAAATGGAACATAAAAAACCTGTGAACCTGTAGTGAAACACAAGTAATGAGTTTAGTTCTTGCTTATCATATATACATTTTAAATACCCAAAAGGCTCCTCAAATTTATGTCACAAAGCTCTTTTGTGAACAATCTTCTGCCTTTAAAACGCATGCTTGTCCAGCTCATTCTGTATGTCTGTGTGTAAGACTACACTGATCATAATGAAAACCTAACAAAAAGGTAAAAATCTACTTCTTCTATTTTTTCATTAAATCCTATTTTCTATGTTAATTAATGATACAAATCATTTGCACAATGGGACATGTATTATAATTTAGAATCTAGAGAAGTGTACCTTTGGAATGGGACACCAGTATTCAATAAGAAACAAGACAAAAAAACAACTGACACATTAAGCTAATTAAATACTGACTGCTTTGAGTTAATTTTTTTTAATAGATGTGATATTTACATAATTTAATTCTGCATAGTAAAACAACATAATTTAATTAAGCCACAAGTCTATACTCTAAATTCTTCTTGCATTTTATTGAAATATAAACACATTTATTGTTGCATTACATACAATGTCAATGGCAGTTAAAGAAACGTAGAAAGCAAAGTTAAGAGCAGACTATGAAAATGTGAACAGCAATGAATAAAATGTGCAGAGTAAAACCAGAACAACTTACTGTAGGTGCTGAAAAGGTGAAAAAGCTAATAGAAATGTAACTGCAGTCAAATCAAATGGAGTAGCTGATGTACAGCAATATTTGCTGGTGACAGCAAGATTGCTAGCAGTTCATGCGGTGATTAACAATTAAATTCCTGACACAATAGTTTGATTCAGTTCCATTACAAGTTTTGAAAATATTATGAATAATTCATTAAAAAATTACTGACAAATCACCTTTACTATACAAAAAATGACAAGATTTCTGAATGTCATCTTGTTCTCATTAAACCATTTTTTTTCTCTGCAGTAAATGGTTATTATGAATTAAACAAAACACACACATATAAAATCTACATTTTACTTATAACTTTGCAGAGCACAACAGATAATGCTTTAGGAGATACCTGTTTAGAAAGAAAAATCCTTAATCCTACTAAACCATAAACCACAAAAAACAAACTCTCTCTTGGTTATGAAATAAAAAGTCTGTTCTACAACCCTTAAGTATATCCTGAAAATTTTACCTAATAGGCCTAATGGCCCAGCTCCATATTCCCATGGCAATAAAGTTCTCCCACAGCGCCAGTCTGCTCTTTTACTGGAACAGACTGTTAAATGAACAGAAGACAATGAAACATGATCTCGTTCTGTTCATTCCATCAGGCATTAAGCTTCCGTAACAGCATTGCTACTTTAGATGCCTTGCATGTGAAAAAGCAGCTGCATTTGCCTGCTTTTATTTACAGCTGCTAGCACTACATATATTGATTGCAAATGATAATTCAGAAATTGTCTTTCAAAAAAAAAAAAAAAAAAATCATAAATTTCCTACATGGTCAAAATTTCAAAGGGAAACTAAATACAAGATACACATTTCTGTAGTAGTATTGAATAGTGGCGGATACTAATATTTTTTTCTGTAGTATTTGAAAACTCCGTGGATGGGTGTCATTTGAATACTTAGATTAATATCTATATATTAATAGATAAGGCAAGCACTTTTATTTCAATTAAGAATGACTGAAAACAACAAAATATTTAACATACTTTGTATGCAGCTGATTATAGCAGCTATTTTATGAGAAATGCACAAGTTCCAAAAGCAAAAATGAAACACAAGACAACAGTAAGAAATTGAGCAATTATTAATTTGGTCTTTTGAAAACCAAGAATTTTATGCCCGATTTAAGCAGGACAAACTGTAAGTGACCTTCAGAACCATAAAAAGAGCTACTGCACTATTTCACCAAGTGAATGGCCGCAATTGATGTTCTTGGAAATACACCCTGTCGTGACATGAAGTTTTAGCACATGATTCTGATACAGTAAGCAGCAGGTGCTGGATATAAACTGTTCTACTTTGTACTTAGAAGCAATGATGGAAACAAAAAGTTTAACATGCCTGAATAAAAAATTGAAAGTAATTGGTGTCAAAAAGCTTCACTTTAATACACATTAAGATCATTCTATTTTAATGAATAATAAAAAGATTAATAAAATTAAATAGATTTTGAAATCATCTTGGAGTCTTAAAACCCAATTAAAACAGAAGCAGTGTTCTAAAACAAAACAATACATTTTTGAGATAAAATACACTCTCACTTACAAGGGCAACTATATAAACTATTTACATGCCAGTGTACTGCTTCAAAGACCATCTTCTCTGCTTTATAATTATTTATATTAATAGTAGTGCAGGTAAAAACAGTTGCATGTACTGTAAATAATTAGAATTATCTTCACTCTCCATGAAAATGTGAGATTAAAAAGTTTCCTTTGTCATCAATATAAAACACACACAATAACATATACAATATATCAATTTTGGGTGGAGTATTCCTTTACAAAAGGATTTTTTCTTCTACAGACACTCAAATGGCATACTGTTTTTATAACACTAAGCAATCTAAATTATTCACCGGATAATCATCTAGCTTCTTCTAACTACAACTCTAGTGTGTCAAAAACAAACTGATGTATTACATTTTAAAACAACACATTTAAAATATAATGGGCAGTATAGTAAAAGCAAAATAAATCACTCAATTGAATAAGCTAAAAAGCATATGAATAAGGGTACAAATGTTACAGTGAGTCTAGTTAAGACTTCAGCTGGCTTTGACTTTACATGGATGCATGGCATGCACTTATTTATTAGGGAATATGAAAGCTAGACAACATTTTGTTTTACTAGTGACCAGATTCATTCATTAGGAGCTTCGCGTCTGCTGCAGAAAATTAATGAGAATTTGCCCTGTTTTGATTGACATAAGCAGTTGCATCTGTCTCTTCACCATTATCGCTATTATTATTGTTACGTCATTAGGACACTTTAACAATTATTTGATCAATAGATATAATAAAGTCTGCATAGACTGCTAAAACTGGAAAACATACTAATTTCTTGCTTACAAATTATCAAAATTATAAAATACATTAATTCAGTCCCACTGGTTAATTTTAGTCATCTATTCTGTTCCTTTTTAGTTATACAGTCGACCCTTGATATACGACTGGCCTGATATGTGAACAACTTGATTTACAACCAAAATTTTTATTTTGATTTACGACCAACATCTTGCGTTACGACCCAAATGCGGTCACGTGTATCCGCTTGCGCGATTGTAAACAAACAGCCGAGAGCATTCGTAAGCGTCAGTCGGAGCCCAGATACATGTGTTTGTGGACGTAATTTCGGTCAGTGCAGTGATTTATATAATTTTTTTCGATAATTGCTAAGGAAGGAAGAGAAGGTACCAAAGGTAAAGAAAGTGATCACAATCGAAACGAAGAAGGAAATTGTGCAGAAATGTGAGAGTGGTGTTCGTGTGACCGATCTCGCTAATATTTACAGCATGTCGAAATCCACCATCTCGAATATTTTACAAAAGAAAAGATTTGTATAAAGAGGCTCCTTCCAAACAATAACCACCTTCCATTTCATTCTCCTCCTCCTCCCTTCCTGCAGCCCAAAGATGTCAAATTAAATGGTGAGTACAGTATGAAATTGTTGTTTCTGGTAGGCTAGGCACTTTTTATAACTTTTTGGTTAGTACATTAGAAAAATTATTGGTGTTTTGGTAAATTATGCACATTATACAACCCTTTTTTATTATGAAAAGGTTAAGTACTGTAAGTGTTGCTGTGGGAGGTTCGGAAAACATTATGGGTATTTCCATTATTTCTTATGGGAAAAATGGTCTTGACTTACAACCAACTTGAGTTACAACCAGCCCTCGCGAATGAATTGAGTTCGTAAGTCAAGGGTCCACTGTATTCATTATATCTAAGGTGGTGATGAAAAACTTTGGAACCTAATCCTGAATGAGGTATTCTATGGTACTGGCTTGTAACAAATATACTGATGTACTGTTAGCTCCTGGGTCCTAAAATATGTGACTTACAAGTTTCTGGCATTTGCGGTTTTATTATAAATGTTTTATGTTTCAGAGTCAAATCAGCATGAAACTGAACAACTGTAAAATCAAGTATTACACTACCACTTGGTGAGTCTGTCTCATAATAGTTCTGGTTATATGCCACAATCAAGAAATAAGCTGTAGCATGGTATCTTTTAAAGATAAGCCAAGGTCTGGACAAGCACAATAGGAAAACGTTGTCACTATGGAGCAAATTATAATGGGCAAATTGAAAAACAATGGTGTAGCCCACAGTGGCCCTGAAGGGCAAAATGCAAAAACAAAAACGACAAAATGCAAAGACAAAAATTGAAGCACAAAAAAGATTAAAACAAACTGAATTATAAAGGAAAATTAAAACACAAAACAAAAATGCAAATCAAATATAAAAATGCAAATGTAAACAAAAAAAAGGTGGAAACACAAATAAAAAAAATCTAAAAGTTAATAGCTTCATTCAGAAAAAAGAGAAAGTGGGAGTATAATTATCAAGAAACAGGAAAATACCAGGATGGCATAACATTGAACATATTCTTCTGCAGTCTGCTTGAATTTTACGCAGCAACACTCCTTGTTCAGATGCAAATATTGATGTAAGTCTCCAAGAATAAGTGGTACCGCACATTTCATATTACTTGAGGCACTGACTAAAACTTCTGTCCATCTTTGTTACTCCTGAAACACTAGAATCCCTGAGGCCTATGAAAAAACTCATAATCCTGGGCCACCATAAATCCTTTATAAAATCTACATTAGCGTCTTTTATTTTGCAAATGTGTCGATCATCACAAGCAGCAAGCAGCCTACTATCTCATCTCCCCACCATCGCACCTCTAGTCGGACAAAAAGTTCTCCTAGCTCAAGTCTGTTTATCTGGTGTGAGGGTGCCTAGAGTTGTACAGGGTAAATAATACAGTATATAGTTATTTGGAACACATGCATTTCATGTGTGTTCCGTGTGTACAACGATCTGTGTAAATGTAGGATGACAGGAAATGCAAGGCAAAAAATGTTGAACACATAATTAAAAGAGAAACTTTTTTTATGTTATAGTACTAATGACAAAATTTTAACATGAAATGTATAATCTGTGAAGACTGAAGTCCAAATATCAAATAAACACTTTCACAAAAGGTACAAGTATAACAAAACAAGCACGCTTTAATTCTAGAATACTAGGGGGCTCCGCCCCCTGCTCGCTTCGCTCGCCAACCCCTGGTGTTGTGAAATTACAAAGAGCGTGATGTATGAATGAGATATAGCATAGTGTGAAGGTGTAGATGACGCATATAGGAAGCAAATAAAGTTGTCCATGTCCAAAAACGGGCTCAGAGAGGTAGATGCTAACTTTGTGTATTGTTTGTCCTTGTGATTTGTTGATGGTCATGGCCAAGTTAGGTTTAATGGGGAACTGTCACCGTTTAAGTGTAAAAGGTAATTCCAGGTCAGAACTTGTAAGGTTAATTCTAGGAATTAGAACAGTATTGTTAGCATGTGATGTTGTAAGAAGTTTTGCTTCAATAACATTGTGTGGTATGGTGTTGATGACTAAACGTTTATGTTAGGTAGAATGCCCAAAGGGGACTGGGCGGTCTCGTGGCCTGGAACCCCTACAGATTTTATTTTTTTCTCCAGCCTTCTGGAGTTTTTTTTTTTTTGTTTTTTTCTGTCCACCCTGGCCATCGGACCTTACTCCTTTCTATGTTAATTAATGTTGTCTTATTTTAATTTCTTATTTTGTCTTTTATTTTTCTTCTCTTCATTATGTAAAGCACTTTGAGCTACTTTTTGTATGAAAATGTGCTATATAAATAAATGTTGTTGTTGTTGTTGTAAACGTGTACCATTGCATAAACCCTGTTTAGTGTTAAGGTTTCTTAATAGCATGATTATTGTTCCGTTTTTAAGGCTAAGATTGTGTTGTGTTAATCCGGCTGGGTTAATAGTGTTCAAATATTCTAAGGGGAAATTAAGATGGTCATTGTTGTCATCAGAGTCAACTTTGTCAGAGCTTAGAAAGAGCTGTGCAACTCCAGGAAGTAATGAAATGACCTGGTTATTAATGTGATCAACATTAATATTTTTTGGACATAATATAGTTTGTTGTGTTAAAAGGGTATTTGGTGTAATGAGATTGCTGTTCCAAATATCTCCGTAACTGTTTTGAAAGCAATGCCAATTGTCTATGTATTTTAAGGTGGACTGCAGAATAGCCGAGCGCATGGAATGTGGAACAATAGCTAAGCACTGTGTAAAATCTCCCCCTAATAAAAGTACCTTTCCTCCAAAGGGAATATTATTATTTATCAACGTTTGTAGAAGTTTATCAATGGTGTTGAGTAAGTGACTGGATGGCATTAGATGCAAAAGCAAATGAACTATTGTAGGATCTAATGCAGTTCATAAAGTTTTCACTTTCAGGTACTTCGTTAGTTAGAAGCTTCTGTAGATATGCAGGATATGAATGTAAAGGAGGCAGTCTAATTTGACCCTTTTGACAATAACGTGTAAATTCATTACTTGTATTGCTAGTTGTTTCTTCAGGGAAGTTAAGTGAATGATAATGATTGCAAATGACATTCATTAATCCCAATGAATTTTCATGAATAGTGGACTCATTATTGAATGCGTTGTCAGCTAACTGGCGCAATTGTTTAGCAGGTGTCTGTTGTTGATGTCCTTGACGTGTATGTTTTGTCTGTGCCGTTTGAGAGGCGCGCTGTTGTATGTGCAGGATTTGGGACGTGCTATTCTGGAGCTGTAATCGATTTGCCTGTGCTGTGTGAGAAGGCCGTTGCAGTTTACGGTGTTCATTGTTTGTATTGAGCTTTGCCCGTTTTTGTATGTCGGTTAGTCGAGCTCTCTCTTTTTGGAGCCTTGTCTGCTTGTTTTCCGGCATTTCAGATGCGCGTTGTAGACGTCTGCGTTTATTTATTTTGTCCCTTTGCTGCCGTTTTTGTATCTCTGTGACTCGAGGTGTTTCGTTTTGAACCCTTGCCTGTTTCGATGCAGCACTTTGAGACGCGTGCTGTATGCGTGTACATTCATTGTGTCTGTCCATCTGCGCTCATTTATGTTAATGTGTTAGTTGAGCTTTGCGTTTTTGGAGCCAAGACATTTTTTCTTCCGGGGTTTCAGAAGCGCGTTGTATGCGCTGACGTGTATTGTTTTTTTTTCATGCGGGTTCGTGTGTTTGGTCCCGTCACTCGAGCCGTATCGTTTTGTACCTGTGATCATGAATTCATTACTTGTTTGTTCTTCAGCGTTAGAGATATGGATAAGTAATAAGGAGGATCGCACTCACTGTTAATATGGAGCCTTTTCTGTGGTTAAACGGTTAATAGTCCCTGCGTCCATCCGGTTTACCATTCTCGGTTAGTAATATGGATAACTGAAGAAAAAGAAATGAGGTTAGGGTACAACGCTGACATGACCCCTTGGGTGGTGCCGTGGTAACAACTGCCTACTCATAATCGAGAGGTTGCTGGTTCGATTCCGGGCACTTCCTAGATTTACTGTGAGTGAGCTGCAGTTATTGTTACTATTATAGAATAAAAACATACATTTGAGTCTGTAACAGCCGGTGTAAACTTATGGTACTTGTTAAGAGGTTAGCATTTTTTTTTTTTTTTTTAAATTAAGTTTTATTCTCTCAGTTATGTTCACGCTCCCCCCAATCTGACACTGTTGTTTTTAAATAAAGACATGCTATAACAGAGGTGAACTCAAATGAAAATTAGGGTTCTGCTTCGGAGAAAGAGAACAAAAGCCGTCCCTGCAAGAAACTTCCACTCACTCATAAGAACAACGCAGATGCACCAGGCGTAAAGAACAAAGATGGCACTGTTTGGATGCAGCGACAGGTTGGGCATCATCCTGCCAGTGAATCTGCCACACAGATGTCCTTCAACAAAACAGAAGGGCTTACGGAGCTTGCCAAGGTATTGTGCAAAGTTCCATTTGAGATTATGTTTCTTGATAGCCTTTATATGAAAAAAATGTATACGTTACTTACATAAATGCCACATGGAATGTTGTTTACCTATATTTATTTACTTATTGTCCCAAAGCATAAAGTTACAAGTAGCCCTTAGAGCTTCCTATGCATGATCGACACGGGCATGCGGACAAAGTACATGTGCAATGCACACTCCTTATTTTGGAAAATATCAATTATGAAAAGTGCGATGGCAGCTTCCACCTGCAGACACTTCAGTACCCAAGCAACTCTCCATGCTAGTGTTTAGATCTGGCAGTGCCTAGCTGACATTTCATTACGCGAGCAATGGTACCGAGAATGCAGTCTGACTTCATTTTTGGGCACATACACTGTCAGCTGCTCACTGCTTCATAGTTCTGTGTTTGAATCCTAACATGGGCTCTGCCTATGTGCAGTTTGCAAATTCTCCGAGTGTGCATTAATTTTGTTAAGGGTGTACCCAGAAGCCTGTGTTGACATCCCGGAAACTTTCTTAGTATGGGTGAATGTGGGTGTATGTGAAGTACCCAGTGATGGTCTGAAGAGCAGTGCCGCTGGATATCTTAAAAATCAAGATAAAAAAATCTAAATTATCTCAAACTAACATACGTTAGTTTTATAAGTTATGAATTGACAGCAAAACATATAAGCCGCAAAGTAAGAGCAGACTTTTGAAATGAAACATTATCATATCCAACATTACAAGGAGGTATCCTGAGCTAATGAATTTAGCCTGAGAGAATATGAAAATGCACATCATAACTGGGAATGCAAATTAGATTAATCTCTATCAATTATTTGAAGAGACAAACAATGGTTATTCTCTGACACCAAAGAAATTAAAGGTTCGAGCCAGTGCTACAAATATCACAGTATCTTTTACAATATTGAAGGTGCACTACACAGTGATTATATGCCTCAAAAGACCCATATAACAGGTCAACAAGACACTGATATATTGATTTGCAACAACTGAGAAAAAGCTACAAATACCTCCCTTCTGCTTCTTAACAATGCCCCTGCTTACACTATACAGGTGGCACAAAATGCACTATGAAACTGTGGATTTGAGGAACCATCAAACCCAACCCAAATTGTTTAGACCTGGATGCATGTAACTATGAAGGCCTGCCTCTATGGGAATTGCTATGCCAATGATGGAAAAAACAAGTCAGCTCCATAATGTTAAGAATTAAGTAACTTTGATACAATTATCTAATGTTAACAAATTTTGTTTCTTTTGGATTTAGATATTTATTATCATTTCTGTTGCCATGATCAGTGCCATTTTTTGAAGCCATCATAATATCACATGCATGACATGTGGTATTCACAGCAGCCATATTTAGATTTCCTTGCAGTTCATTTGGCATCTCCCATCTGTTATTTTAAAATTAAAGACATATTATTAAATAACAATTTATTTTTCCTTTTCTTAAATACAAACCTGTAAGATATATTAATTTCTTGATTATCTGCCTAGATGATGCCTTACATCTTGCTTAGCCCATTTGGTTTGTTAATCTTCTATCTAGAAAAACTGACCTTTACTTTGTAACTCCCTTGTTAATCAATAAAGAATAATTCTGCATTCCCTCTTCCTCACTCTTCCAATAAAAAGCTTTTATTCTGAGCCTGACACAGAAAAGTGGTTGCACAAACAAGATAAAATGTTGGCAAAATCTTTTAATATGAATTCTGTTGAAAAAATGTGTTGGATTATGCTGGGTTTCTCTTGATAGGTCAAGCTCACAACTGTTTGATAACACTACTTACAATTTCCTTCTTTTAGATTGTACCATTCTTGACTCCAACACCATTTTGCTTTTTAAATCTCACAAATGAACTGTCTAGTTTATGCCTGATATTCTGATTCAGCCTAAATACTAAGTTATTTAGATAGAACCATAATACAAAAACTTGCAACAAATGTTTAATGTTCCTCTTTTCTAAGGACAATGTACCATGATCAGTTTAATCTGTCTCTAGTAACGGTGCAAAAGCTCGAGTGTACCATGACTCAGTAGGCCAAGTAAACTCCCAAAAACCTTACGAAGCGAGTTTGTAGTTGCACTGACCCTTCACATGAATTGCCCAAGCTGTGAATAAGGCATGAAGTTCACAATATGTAAATAAATATCTGATCTTTGATTAATAGTATTTACTAGGTTATTATGTATATAAGGCCCATACTAAAATACACCCAGCTGCTCACATTCTTTGGGCCTTTAGCCAACCAACCCTATGCAATAAAGTAATACTACTGTAGTTATTTTTGAGTTTCTTATAGGTATAGAAAGTCTACACAATTTTATCTAAGATTCATCAGTAATTAAAACATGCCTTCTACAATTTGCCAACTGTGCCTAGATCACAACATGCATGCTAAGTCATTGGGTCTGCTTAATGTGAATGTGATTCTGAATTAAATCATAATGTAAATTCAATGTTTTAAATTCCTTGTGATCTGGTTCAAGGCTAACCAGAATGCAAATGTCCGTTATACAGCATAGCCACCACATGTGCCTTGAAGTGATATATTGAAAATTTGAATGAAACACTGTAATATACCTCACATGAAAATTAAATTAAAATAAAATTAATTTACTCACTCGCCGAAAAGATACAACATAAAAAGTATCTCCACGTCTGTTAATTTCTTCGAAGAAATCATGGTAATTCCTGTGTGTGGCATAGTACAGCTGTAGCTCACTTCCTGAGACCCTGAAACAAACCAAACAGGTTATAAGACAAGATTAACTTTTTATTTGAATCATTGAATGATTTTTAATCTAGCAAAACCAACTGACTATGTGCTTTACCCTGCTACCTTTAAAATTATTATTTACAAATATTTTATCATAGAGATAAAGTTAATACAACTAAATATCCATCCATCCATACTTTTCCTATGTCAAGTTTTATTCAGTATATTGTCATAGTACACTTAACAAGACAAAAACAGTTAATTTAAAATCTAAAACATTAGGTTTCAGTGCCAAATGAACATTTGCATGGGTTACACTGCTGGTCAGAAGTTTTGTGACTAACCTGAAATGCTACAAAGATAAATGGTAAACTGACAAAAGTTGAAAAATACCAAATACGGAAAAAAATAATGGAATTTTCAGAATTATATATAAAGGCCTTTTCAGGGAACAATAAATAGGTTAACAACTTGAAGCTCTTCTGCAGTTCTTTAAGTTAATAAAGCCTTGAAAGATAATGCAAACAGCTCCTAAGGGTGTCCAAATGTTTTATGATTACTTATAACCATCTGTCTAAATAAAAGCAGTATTGAAAGAAACTGTACTCTATGAAACTTCTGAAGCATTATTTGGACAATTCTGCACTGAAGTATTAAGTAGCAGAAGTATGGATGAATGCTTGATTGAATTTAATACTGGACAGGTGATCTGCTCAGGACTCGCTCCTGCTGGGACAGGCTCTGTTACCCAGCAGCCCTGAACTGAAATATGAGATTTAAGAATACATAAATGAATAAACATAACAAATGAGCATAACCTATTTTGTGGTGAATAATTAATACCTAAGAACTGTTAAACTTTTAACTTTGAAGATTTGTGTCAATTAAACTTTATGATAAAGTTAAACATTCTGACGATGACTAAAAGATGATGTCACATTCCCTGAGCTTAAGCAACATTAAATATATGGTTTATTCATTTGGTTCTAAGACATTTGTATAGAGATTTTTGTCTATTCTCACATACAGATGCAATTTTAAGAAATAATTTTCCAATTTTTTAAGTGTTTTTTTCTCTGTCCATTTTCTAATGCTGCTGGATCCTAGATGTGGTTAAAGGGGTTAAAATAAATTCCAGATATTAAATGATGCAAGGAAGAACTCTGCCCGCCTATCTTCGTGCACTGTATCAGCAATAAACATGTCACATATCTGGTCTTCTGCAAAATTAAAAAATGCCAGGAAAGGCACTTAATATTTTGCCAGCAAATTTCCAAAACTTCTTACTTTGACATTTGAAGAATACAAATACTTTAGAATTATGTTGTTTTTACAAACAATAATCCAGCTTAACAGATAATAAATACAATGACTTGAAGAACCAGTGCACTAAATTTGATTAATACCAACTAAACCTAAACATAGCCTTAAGATAATTCTGTTTCTTTTATTACTCTGATGTATTATTATTATTGTGATGTATTATTAACTTATTTCTAAAAATTGCTTAGGGGGGAAAAATCTGTATATATTATTACTGCATGTATTCTAATTGACATTATTTTAGGATGGTAGTATGCTTTTCCTCTAGTTATTCTAGTTTTCCTCTCACTTCTTAAATGACATGCAATTTAGGTAAACTAGTGTGGGTGTGATGAGGATGGACAGGATTAAAAATAAGTACATTAGAGGATCAGCTCAGGTTGGACGGTTTGGAGACAAAGTCAGAGAGGCGAGATTGCGCTGGTTTGGATATATGCAAAGGAGAGATGCTGGGTATATTGGGAAAAGGATGCTAATGAAAGAACTGCCTGGTAAGAGAAAAAGCGGAAGACCTAAGAGATTTATGGATGTGGTGAGAGAGGACATGCAGGTGATGGGTGTAACAGAGCAAGATGCAGAGGACAGGAAGATATGGAAAAAGATGATCTGCTGTGGCAACCCATAATAGAAGCAGCAGGAGGAAGAGGAAGAAGAAGAAGGTTATATTAAATGATTCCTGTGTGATGGTAGGTGTGTGTATGAGTGAGCCTTGAAATAGACTGGCACCCTTTTCAAGTGTATTTCCTGCCATGCACCCAAAGCTATCAGGATAGGCTTCAGCACCCTACAGACCTATTTTAGATAGACAAACAAGCAAGATCAATTTCAGACAAACTATATATACACCTTCCCTTTTATGATATTAAAACCGTATTTAAGAATTTATTTGTTTTAGACTGAGAAAAATATTTAATATGCTGCTTGTTTAAGTGTAGCAAAGGAGTTGGTCCTACAGAATAAACAGCTTCAAGAAACAGGGATTACATCTTGGCTTAGTCATAGTGTTGGCAGGGTTTTCTGTAATGCCCACTTTGTTAGGTTAAATGGTGAGGGGGAATGTGTGTGTGTTGTTTCCATAGTCAGTTCAATCTTATTCCTGAAATTCTTGGGATAGGCTCCTGCTCCCCATAACCCTGCTACTGGATAGTGTGGTGTGTTGAGCAAAGAGATGAATGCATAGGAATTAAAACAATCTGGATAATATACTCGTATACTGTATTGAAATATTATGAAAGTATTCCTATATAGTATTGAAGAACACAAATCTTTCAGTGCGTGGATGACACACAACAAGAGTGAAAGAAATTGCAGCCAGGATTCTTTAGTGATTCATATCTTCATTATTAGACATCTTTTTAGTGATAAAAGAACATTCATTTGAATCTTGTTGAAAAATACATAGCTCAAAGAAGCTTTTGTGGGGGGATAAACAAACTGAGGAAATTTCACTAGAAAATAAGTAACAAAATAATTGTTTATAAAATTCAAAAGCAAAACATAAAGCCTTTTGTAGCTTCAGCACAAAAGCATTCTTTGTTTGACATACGCAATTACTCATGACACTGCTTGACTTGACCTTTGAGCTGAACGTTTTAATACAAAAGTGTTTTAAGTGTGACAAGCTAACTCATTTCTTATTTTGTTTTATACTGAAAAGTCAGGACTTTAAAAAAATGCAGCTGTTTTGCTTAAACTTGTTGCCAAGGACACTATTCAATGTTTTCAGCAACATTAAGGAGACAAAATGAGGTAAATCCTACCCTTAAAAAGAAACCACACTTTAATTCAGTAAAATAAATAGGTCTATAAACATGATCTAAAGTAGAAGGAATTCACTAAGTCAACATTTTATGTTCTGGCCTATGCAAATCTATTGTAGAAATGGCTGAAGTTAAAATCTTTAACAGCATATGTATTTGTTAATATATAAATGCAGGACTAACATATATCATGTACAAAACACAATAGCTTTGAATATGAAAGTATGCTTTTAAAAACACATGATTTATTTATCTGTTTCATTTGGGGTTTTCATACAATCAAACAGCAGTGTCTGCACAAAGAAACCGGTACTTTAAAGTGTGTTCATGTATGTTTGTTACAAAACTCCGATACTGTTCAAAAATTATTGCTCACTATTAGCTGCAAATGGTTAGTAAACTAAGAACTATATATAGAAAAAAAAGAACAAAGTTAGTAAACCAAGATCTATATATATTAGGTCAAGTTACAAACAGTACCTTAAACATACAGTTAGGTCCATAAATATTTGGACAGAGACAACTTTTTTCTAATTTTGGTTCTGTACATTACCACAATGAATTTTAAATGAAACAACTCAGATGCAGTTGAAGTGCAGACTTTCAGCTTTAATTCAGTGGGGTGAACAAAACGATTGCATAAAAATGTGAGGCAACTAAAGCATTTTTTTAACACAATCCCTTCATTTCAGGGGCTTAAAAGTAATTGGACATTTGACTCAAAGGCTATTTCATGGGCAGGTGTGGGCAAGTCCGTCGTTATTTCATTATCAATTAAGCAGATAAAAGGCCTGGAGTTGATTTGAGGTGTAGTGCTTGCATGTGGAAGATTTTGCTGTGAACAGACAATATGCGGTCAAAGGAGCTTTCCATGAAGGTGAAAGAAGCCATCCTTAAGCTGCGAAAACAGAAAAAACCCATCTGAGAAACTGCTACAATATTACGAGTGGCAAAATCTACAGTTTGGTACATCCTGAGAAAGAAAGCAAGCACTGGTGAACTCAGCAACGCAAAAAGACCTGGACGTCCACACAAGACAACAGTGGTGAATGATTGCAGAATCATTTCCATGGTGAA
This sequence comes from Erpetoichthys calabaricus, assembly GCF_900747795.2. Lineage (NCBI taxonomy): Eukaryota > Metazoa > Chordata > Cladistia > Polypteriformes > Polypteridae > Erpetoichthys > Erpetoichthys calabaricus. The sequence goes on from NC_041403.2 coordinate 48,338,627, forward strand.
GAGAAACCCCTTCACAACAGCCATCCAAGTGAACAACACTCTCCAGGGGGTAGGCGTATCGTTATCCAAGTCTACCATAAAGAGAAGACTGCATGAAAGTAAATACAGAGGGTGCACTGCAAGGTGCAAGCCACTCATAATCCTCAAGAATAGAAAGGCTAGATTGGACTTTGCTAAAGAGCATCTAAAAAAGCCAGCACAGTTCTAGAAAAACATTCTTTGAACAGATGAAACCAAGATCAACCTCTACCAGAATGATGGCAAGAAAAAAGTATGGAGAAGGCGTGGAACAGCTCATTATCCAAAGCATACCACATCATCTGTAAAACACGGTGGAGGCAGTGTGATGGCTTGGGCGTGCATGGCTGCCAATGGCACTGGGACACTAGTGTTTATTGATGATGTGACAAAGGACAGAAGCAGCCGAATGAATTCCAAAGTGTTCAGAGACATACTGTTTGCTCAAATCCAGCTAAATGCAGTCAAATTGATTGGGCGGCATTTCATGATACAGATGGACAATGACCTAAAACATACAGCCAAAGCAACCCAGGAGTTTATTAAAGCAAAGAAGTGGAAAATTCTTGAATGGCCAAGTCAGTCACCTGATCTTAACCCAATTGAGCATGCATTTCACTTGTTGAAGACTAAATTTCAGACAGAAAGGCCCACAAACAAACCGCAACTGAAAGCCGCTGCAGTAAAGGCCTGGCAGAGCATTAAAAAGGAGGAAACCCAGCATCTGGTGATGTCCATGAGTTCAAGACTTCAGGCTGTCATTGCCAGCAAAGGGTTTTTAACCAAGTATTAGAAATGAACATTTTATTTCCAGTTATTTAATTTATCCAATTACTTTTGAGCCCCTGAAATGAAGGGATTGTGTTCAAAAAATGCTTTAGTTGCCTCACATTTTTATGCAGTCGTTTTGTTCACCCCACTGAATTAAAGCTGACAGTCTGCACTTCAACTGCATCTGGGTTGTTTCATTTAAAATTCATTGTGGTAATGTACAGAACCAAAATTAGAAAAAAGTTGTCTCTGTCCAAATATTTTTGGACCTAACTGTACCTATTTTTCATCTAATACTCATCATGAGATTGATTGCAAATAAAATTATGTAGCTACAACCAAAATGATGAATACATTGGTCCTTGTTATAGCTTGCTGGGCTGTTAGAGTACTTAATTGTTTTTGTGAGTGCTTTTGTTAGCAGGTAGAATTGTTTATGCCTTCTTAGGAGACCCATATGTACAGGCCCTACTCTAATACGTACACTTTAAGGAAAGACAAAGGCTTTACAGAACTGTGTGTTCTTTCTTTCTTGTTTGTGAAAGCAACGTTAAACAGATCAGCTAATTCCTACCATTATACATCAATTTAAATATTAGATATTTAGGTATTTAAATAAAGCATTAAAATCTATTTATTCAGATGCAGAAAGAAGTTGCCATTTTGTTAACTTCACGTTCCTTAGATAAAGATACATGTCACCACTTATTTTACTAGATGGTATCATTAGAAAATCTCATTTGACTATTCGCCTAACATGTTCACACTCCATTTGTGCATCTCTAGCCTGGATGCTTAACATGTTTGTAATATCTTCAATGTCTGTTGTTTAGACTACTGCAGCACATCCCCCAGTGGTCTTCCTACAAGATACGCTGAATGACTCCCAAGTAGCATAAATTGCATTTCATTGGTCATACTTGCAAATTACGTAGCAAGTTGAAACTTGCTTCTTGAGCCCTGTTTAGGAGTCTGATATTCATCTAAAAAGTTCCATACCAAAGAATGCAGAGTGTCTCTATATTTGCTCTACCTCACACAACTGAAATCTGTGTGACAACCTACATCTTTTGAAATTTTGCCCCTTATTGGTTAACATTAAAATATTTAGCATTATTTTACAACAGTACCTCCAAATAATAAAAAAATGCAAAATTATTCTATCTACATACAGCAAAAATAGTAAGCTAATAAAGTGAAATTCATTAAAATGATGTATTTAACTGATCTGTAGTTCTTGTGCTAATAAATTGGCAGATGTCCTTTCACATTTTCTTCTGAACAATGCTGAGCAATATGGTTGAGTGGTGCACTTTTACTTCAGTCTCATCTACTTTGTATCTTCTTCAAAGTTGACTGTTGGCTTCTCTTACAAGTCTCCTTGTTTGCACAGAGTGATTTGAGGGATGTCATTTTCTATATGGCTTCCACATCATGTTAACTGAACCAAAATTGCCCAGTGGGACATCAAAAAACTTGATTATTAGGTTGTTACATTGTCTGAAATTATGCCTTTGTATTATTTTATCACTAACTTCTTTGGAAAGCTCTTTAGTCTTTATTTTACAGCTGTCTTTCAGATTGACAAACTTAATAATCCCTTAACTATGGATCTTTTTTATCCAGATTATATAATACTTAAGGATTTACTGATGGAAGCCAATTGTAAGGCATCTGTGCCCTTGTTAGGCGACTATTTTCCACCTGTCTTAAGTCATGCATTCCACAATATAGGAACTGAATGTTGTACATAACAGAAACAGCATATTTCCTTTGGTCTTTTTTTTTTTTTTTTTTCTAACATAGGATAGTCCTAGATATGACAAGAGAACAAAGTTCCTTACTTTCAATTAATTCAAAGTATGATATCAGAAACAGCAAGCTGGACCTGCTTTATTCAAATGTGAAAGATGCCTTTAAAATATAAACCTGTGGTGCCACTGCAAAGATCTGATCATAACTGGATCCATTTTACTCCTGCGTACAAGCCTGTAAGTAGATCCTAGGCCACATGTTGTCACCAGAAAAGTGAGAAAGGGGACCCTTTAGGACAAAATGACATTGATCGACTGCTTCCAGAGGACAAATTGGGAAATGGTGTGCCAGTAACATGGAGATGATATTAAGGGAATCACTGCATCAAAGGCGAAATTAATAGTGTGTTAACACTACTGTACTCTCAAACAACAAGCCCTGAACTATCATTGTTTCCTAAATTAAAGAAGAGAACTTTCAAATCTATTAACAAAGAGGCTCTGAAGGGCGTAATGACAAGCTGATTAAGTAGGCAGGCTCGGTTATGGGATAAATTCTCTTCTAGATCTGCTGAGGGTAGTATCAGCAATGAGAATGGAAACAAAAAACTGATCTTATAAAGAATGCTGCATATCCTCTCTATGGCACACCAGCATTAAGTACTTTAAGACAGTGCTCCGCAACCAGTGTGGGTGTGCCTTGAGCCGATACAGGTGTGACGCGGTCAAATAAGACAATTTTCTAACTAAATAATATTTCAACGGTCCTCCTTAGAAACACAATAACGAGAATACGTGCAATGAAATATTCGCGTAAATAGCCTTTTAAAGGTTTCATAATTTTATGTGTCATTTCTCTGAAATAATAAATCCCATCGCCTGCCGCCTACGACTTAGGCCCTACATAGTCGCCAGACAACTGCGTAGTATGCTTTGATAGACAGAGCACTCCGTGCCCTCACCTAGATTCAATTCAAGCCGACGTATTAGTCGTGCTACGTCGCATTCAGTCGTCTTGTGACAGTAGTTATCATTCATTACTATTAATTGTGTTGCTGAATTGTGTATGGTTAACGTTCTTCGTGTGATTCAAATTTAGTTTTATACCCCTTTAAATATGGATAAATTTTTACGTGGAAAAGATTCGTCTTCACGTACAGATGATGAAGAACCCAGCACAAGTGTTGCAAAAAAAACAAAGAAGATTGTGAAAAGGAAGTACAACAAAGACTACATTCGATATGGATTCTCGTGGTGTGGTGACGAAACGGCTCCAAAGCCACAATGCATCATTTGCGGCGATCAGCTATCAAACGAGGCAATGGCACCCAGCAAACTAAATCGCCATCTAAATTCAAACCATCCCAGTTACGCCAGTTACGCCAAAAAAGACAAACAACTCTTGTGTTAATTAAAAATGATAAGCGGTCATGCTTAAAAGATCTTGACCAAGAACTTCGGGTTGCGCAGTCAAATATTGAGCCGAATATAAAACTTTTGTGTTCATTGAAACAAGCGCAGGTATCACATTAATCAGTCATTATGTTATAATAATTATTAAGATTGCATAAAAGTAAATATAGTATAGTTTTTATGTATGAATACTTATAATAAATGTATACTTATAATAAAAAATGAAAATTTATTGTAAAATTTGTGTATTAAATTAATATCTATATATCAGTGGTGTAGCTGGAGATCATGTTGCCCGGGGCGGTGAAAAATTTGATGCCCCAAAGCTGAAAGAAATTTTTTTTTTTGCGCCTCCTCAAGGAACAAAAAAAAAAAAGGAAAGTTACCCCATCCCCAATCAACCCCAAACGCAGTTACGCCACTGCTATATATTTTAGCTTTAGACGTGCCTCGGAATTCTAGGAAGAACTTTGGTGTGTCGTAGGTGAGAAAAGGTTGTGGAGCACTGCTTTAAGAGACAACATTTTTCACCAGAAGTGTGTCAACAAATGCTATCAGTGCTCTTTCATACCTATCGCAATACACCTGTATAATGCCTCACTGTTATTGTTCTCTTATCCTTATCAGATTTTTTTTTTTCATATTTTTATTTTTGTGTGTTTGAGGGGGATGGCTGTTGTTTATTATAATATTTCTTTAACTTCTGTAAAAAGTTAAATCATCTTTTAGGAAAAAATACTTTTTATCTATTTAAAGAATATACTGTGCACACTACACTGCTTAAGAAAAGGTATTTAAAATATTATTTAAGTTAACAAACTTGTATATAAAGTTAACAGAAGATTCAAAAGCACACCTTAATGTTTATATGTATAAATTCTTACTATTCCTTATAATAAACACAACGATTATTCTACAATTGGCCAGGAAAGAAAAAAAAGAACTATCCCCTGCCATAATTTAATGGAATACTTACATGTGAAACCACATATCTGATAAAATATTATACAAAAAAACATAGACCATTTTAACTTGGTGTAAACATAATAACTAAATTGATCACCTAGCACTCTTTCTTAAAGGAGATAAATTTTGCTTCACAAAACTGATGTTTAAAAATCTTTGTCATTTTTGAAACAAATCAATATGATTCACTAAATCTGTTTTAAAAATGTAAATATTTCAAGAAAAATACTGTAGTGCACTTGCAAATTACCTTGTGAGTTAACATTTCATATAGGTTACAATATTAAGGCAAGACTGGCTGATTAATTCTAAGCAGACTGTACAGAATACTTCATATGATATTTTAATCCATAAATACAGCAGATTCAGGGCTTAGGGATGTCACAATAACCAATATTTTGGTGCTAATTTGATACCAAAGTTCTGAAAATGAAACCGTTCCATTTTTTTTTTTACAGGATCGGTAGTACCGATAAAGTTTGTACTGCACTCATGCGTGACTGAAAGTAGACGAACATACATAATAATGTTTGAATTTTTATATTTAGCATGGATTTTAAGCAGTATTGTTTAGTTACTCAACTGAAAATGTCACAGAATAAGTTTAGAATGAGCACATGCTAAGACAAATCAGGTAGTTGATAAGAGATCATCCTCTTTAATAAAATCCCTGTGTGCGTCCAGGTGTCCGTGTGTGTGTGTCATCTGGTGAAGTGCGCATGCGCAGGGGCACGGTGCAATCCGCGATATTACTGTCAGAGAAAGTCACAGGCTTTTTGTGGAAATACAAACCAGTATTACTGCGAGAGGAAATTAAAGGCATATTACCGACGTGCATGCCTGTATTACCGCCTGAGAAAATTAAAAGTATATTACGGACGTACAAGGCAGCGGACGTACAAGACAGTATTACTGTCACAGAAAATTAAACACACACAATACACGGCGGCAGCCCACAAAGAACGGTCAGCTCAGCAAGTAAACATCAACAAAAGAAAGGCTGAAAGAAAGAAAAATACGACCAATAAAAAGAATGAGGTCAAAGTCCCTTGCCATTTAATATAGACTGTTCCTACTAATGTTTATGCACTACTGTTCTAGCGCCTGTTATTGTAACGGGCTAAATAACTAGTTCTTTATAAACCCCCAAGATTATAAACTTCTTATTTATTGCTATACAGCAGGGATCCCCATCTCCATCATATATTAAAATTCAAGCCTTGCATTGCATTTGATATTATGAATGCCAATACCTGTTTACTTAAATGATAGTTGAGTAAATACTTGATGGACATAAAAGTATTTTTAAGTTGTCGTTACTGTTAGTTTTTATATATTTTATATAGTATTGCAGAAAAAGGCACATAATTATTCAAACTGAGGTACTTTTACAAAATGCTACTGAATATGATCTCTGCTTCTGTTGTGGTATCAAAAAATATTACAAATATTGGTATAAAATACAGATATTCTGGTATCATGACATCCCTATCAGGGCTTGAGTTACTGGTATGTGTTTCTGAAATGAAAAAGGCTGTACTTAATAAAGTAATACATGCTAAATCAATATTTCTCAACATTTTGTCATGGAAGAAAACCCTCCAGGAATAAAATGTGTTACATTGTATTTTTAAGCTTTATCCTTATAACTGAATCTTTTGTACTTGCCTTGGATTCAAAAGAATCACAACATGAAAATAAAACTTAGTAGATTCTTTAAATAAAACAAAAAAAAAACAAATATTTAACTCACTTTTCAGCAGTATCTGTGTATTGGACAGTCAAAAATGGTGAAACTTCTGCTTTTTTATCTTCAGAATGCTTCAAAAATTTAAAAAAAAAAATGATATTGTTAGAAACAATGTATACATTATCAATACTAGTACATAAATGTTGGTAATGGGGAGGGAGAAAGCATGCATCTTACTCTAAGATTAACTTGTGTTTTTAAAAATATTCTTGAAGAACCTCAGTTTTACATGAATATAAAAATCATTTGAATCCTTGCTATGAAATTAAAATAAAGCCTGCATTAGAAAAATACACCTCACTCTCCAATTTCTTGTGAAAGATCCCTTACTTTTATTTACTTACATTTACATTTTACTATATGAAATGTTTCCAATGCATTTAGAAGATTGGAGATTTAAGCCATATAAGTGCCAAAGGTAACTTTTCATCTTAACCCCAGAATGTTTACATTTTTCTAAACATCAAAAAAGAACAATTTACAATCATTAAAAACACATGGCTTTAATTTGGTAATAGTGCTGCACTGCAGGGCATCCGGAAAAATGCTCTAAAGATAACAGGCAGTAACTTTAACTCCTTCACTACTGTTCTTTTAAACTCAGTAAGAATCTACACTGTAACATTACATTTGCAATGTTATTAACATCAAGACAGGCTTTTTCTGAAGTTTAAAACAATAATTAAGGCAATAAAATATATTTTGTGAAAAGCCACAGTTGGTACCCTTATTATTATCAAACTGATGCCTCCAGGATATTTACAGTTAATGAGTTTGTTCATCATACATTTACAGAATTCAATCAACATGTGCATGAACTTAGTTCACTACAGTTATTGTTTTATTTATTTTCACTATCCCCTGCAATATCATATGGACCCTAGGAACATCACACACTTAAGCACACTTAGGCCCAGCATGTCCAACAATAGCATTTTTGCCAAAATGACAAAGTCAGTGTCTTACTCAATTTAAAATAAAACATTTTTACAACACTTTACTGTAGGTAGTGCACTATAGCCTATTTAAATAACTTTGTAATTGTCACAGGTGGCTTATAGTAAGTCAGACAGACATATTCTTCTTAATATTGCATACATCAGTATAAGACCCGTGAAGCCTTTATATTCACAAGTAAACTTTATTAGGGTCTCAAAGGCTGTTAATATGCCACCCTGCACAGAGATGAATAAACACTTTATTTATGCTTTGCAAGTTATTAAGACCAAATGAAGCATTTGCTTTGATCTTGTTAAACAACAGCATATATGTTACAGACACATTTTTGCAGTACCCAAAGTATTAACAACTTTTCTTTTTGTTAAACTAGGGGGCTTCGCTCGCCAACCCCCGTGTTTGGTTTTTTAAGATTTTTTTTTCTTTGAATTGTTGCTATTTCATTAGTTTCACTTTTATTTCAGAACTTATGTAAAAACAATATTTGGAATCTTTCGAGTCCCAATATGCTGAATCTTTTAAATGAGGTCAGTGAGACATGTGTATAATGACTTTGTACCATAATTCAGGATAGGTTTCTCTGTTTGGAATTTCAGCACAGACAAAGCTATCTACATCATCAGCAGTTAATAATTTTTTTTGCAAAGTAACCAATAAATGCATGTGAGGTAAACCACGTTTTTGAAATTCTCTGATTTAAACTTCAAAGCCTTACAATATTTACTTACTTCTGACATATCCCCTGTGTCCATATATTCAATCTCTATTCACCTTTTAGTTATTTCTCCAAGTAATAATTTCTCTTTTTTTGTGCTAATGCGATCTCTACTTTCTTTTTTTGACACTGTCGTTTTTTTCTGCTTTCATATTCTGTATCTTGCTCTGCATGTGTTTCACGCCTACGGTTTTTTTTGAGTCTTTTGAATTCCAGTTTTCATTATCTCTAACCTGCTCTGCATGTGTTTGGCCCCTTTGTTTCGGACCTCGCTTTGTCCTGCTTTTTTTTTCCAATGACACCTGGTCTGTGGTGATTATTTTCCCTTTTTCGAGTAATAATTTCCATTTGTTTGCGCTACTGTGATCTTTACTTTCTTTATTTACAAGTGGGCTCCGCCCCCTGCTCGCTTCGCTCACCTACCCCCAGCGTTTTGAACCCGTGCCCGCTGGGCAGCCACGTGTGAGGATGATGCACGTTTAATACGGAGCATTCGCCAGTGTCACTCGGGGCCCCCCCACTGGTAATACGGAGCTCCGTCCGTACTATTATGCGGTGCATTGTGGACTACTGCAGACCCCGTAGTGTTTCCCGTTTCAGTTTGTATCTCAGTCAGTCAAGCTTTTGTTTTTGAAGCTTTTGAATTCCAGTCTTCAGTATCTGTAACCTGCTGTCCATGTGTTTGGCCCCCTCGTTTAACCTGTTTATGACGTTTTACTTTGCTTTCTACTCTGTCTTTCATTTATGATCTCGCTTTATTCTGCTTTTGTTTCAATGACACCTGGTCCGTGGTGAATATATTTTCCCTTTTTCGAGTAATAATTTTCATTTGTTTGCGACACTGTGATGTTTATCGAACTGTTAATAATGCACCACTGTAATGTGATTCACCTATGCTGTATAGTTTGGACGTGTGAGGATGACGTATGTTTAATACGGAGCGTTCGCCCATGTCACTCTGGGTCTCCCCACTGTTACTACGAAGCTCTTTCCGAACTATTATGCGGTGTGTTGTGGAGCACTGCGGACTCTATAGTGTTTCCTGTTTCACTTCGTATCTCGTTTAGTCGAGCTCTTTCTTTTTGGAGCAGTGCCTGCCTGGTCTGCGGCATTTCAGACGCACGTTGTAGGCGCCTGCGTTCATTAATTATATCCAGGCAGGCGCGTGTTTGTATCTCGGTCACTCGAGCTGTGTCGTGTTGAATCCGTGCCTGGTTTGCCTAAGCAGTTTGAGACGCGCGTTGTAGGCTTCCGCTGTGTGGTGTGGACGTTTAACTGTCGTTGTTTCTGCCTTTATATTCTGTATCTCGGTGTGCATGTGTTTCGTGCCTAGGTTTTTTAGAAGCTGTTGCATTCCAGTTTTCATCATCTGTAACCCGCTCTCCATGTGTTCGTCCCCGTTTTTTAATCCCTTTATAAAGTTTTACTTTGTTTCCTACTCTGTGTTTTATTTCTGACCTCGCTTTATCCTGCTTGCGGCATGTCAGACGGTTCGTAGTCTCTCTCGTTTTACTCTGGAGAGGGGGGCTTTGTTCTGTAACCTGCTCTCCATGTGTTTGTCCCTGTTCTTTAACCTCTTTATGACGTTTTACTTTGTTTCCTACTCTGACGATTCGTAGTCTCTCCCGTTTTGCTCTGGTGCGGGGGGGGTGGTGGGGGGCTTTGTGTGGCGCCTGCGCACGTGCGTAGTCTCTCCCGTTTCACTCTGGGGGGGGGGGGCTTTGTGTGGCACTTGAGCACTATGTCTTTTGCGTCCACGGGCAGGTCCCTGCGTCCATATCCGGTTTACCATTCTCGTTTAGTAATATGGATACTTTCTAATTTTCCTACTTTCATATTCTTTAACTTTCTCCACATTTGTACCGCACATACGTTTTTTTTTTTGAGCCTTTCGAATTCCACTGCTTTCATAATCTGCTCTGCATGTGTATAGCTCCAACATTTGTGAACGTGTTTATGAAGTTGCGAAGGCGAAAAGACTTTGTTTTCCACTCTGCCTTTTATTTCTGACCTCGATTTGTCCTACTATTTTTTCAGTTACACCTGGTACCTTTTGTTTGCGCTAATGCGATCTTTACTATCTTATTTTTTTTTTGATACTGTAACGACTGACGTAATAAAGTGTCGCAAAAGTTCTACTTGAACAATCGCCGACTTCGTAACCCCAAACACAACTTTCTAGCAACCTCTCCGACCCCTCCTCCCCCGAGTCTCGCCCCCCTTTACCGCATCAATCAATACCCTGCTATCAGTCTTCCGTGCTGTACTCCGCCCTCCGTCAATCAGACCTAACAGTCACTTAAAACAAAAAAGGCTTCAACTTGGCTGGGACGCTACAATACGATTGAATTTTACTGCTTTCATATTCTGTACCTTTCTCTGCATGTGTATTGCACCATCGTTTGTTTGAGCCTTTCGAAATCCACTAATTCATAATCTCTTATCTGTCTTTTCTTCTCTCCAACACTTCTGGGTCTCTTTTCTCCACGCTGCACTTTCTTCTTTGCTTTTCAGTCGTTGACGTTTCATCTAGAACATATTGTCCTTATACGCTTTATATGTGCTGAGAGCACAGGATCTGTGTGTGTTACGTGCCTTTACATGACTGAGTGTTTTGCTGGCCGTGCTGTTATTTGATAAGAAGGACGTGTCTTGCAAGAATCTCATGTTCCACAACCCCGCGAGACGGCCCTTGGCACCAAGTCTCATGTTTACAGTCCCCGCGAGACACTCCGTGGCCAGTCTTTTTTGTCTTGCGGGTCTTTTAAATGTCTTTCGAGAACTTCCAAGAAGATGAAGTCTCACCGCCCTGCTTTTCCTTTCCAGGATTTTTTTTTTTTTATAATAGAGAGAAATCACAACCAAACCTTTTTTTAATAGACATTAATCCTGTAGTCTGAGAAACAAACATTAATCACTATAGATTCTTTTGAAATTCATGCTTACATAGTCTATCTATATATACCTTATGTTTTATATATAAAATATGCATATGTGTATATACAGAGAATGCAAGGTTGACTGACTGACTGAATTACTCACTCATCAACAAAACTATTTCCTGTTTAGGCAAAAAGCTAAAATTTATCAGGATGGTACATCTAGGATAGTAGGTAGTTTACATTTCAATATATTAATATTTAAGGGTTTAAAAAAAAAAAAAAAAAACGAAATATTCCAAAGTCTCAAAATTGCCCTAACAGATTGATTGAAATTTGGTAATGTTGTAAGTAAATTAGTCAACACCTGTTTTAAAATTTATTGATATGTCATTAGTAATGCTCTCATGAATGGGACATTCTAAAACACAGTGTCCCCTGTTTTCGCCACATCACTGACAGCTATCTCACAGAGAAATATGCCATGCTGGTTTATGCAAATGAAGGACGTCTGTAGAAGCGAAGTGAAAAGGAGCAAAGTTGTTGAAGCCTGAAGAAGACACGTTTAAGAAATGCTTGCCAGAAGCTGTGGCTATAAGTGTAGCCAATTTTGAACAAATGATACAGTAAGGAAGGTATTTATTAAATATTACCCCCCCCCCACTTCATCTTATCCACAACTTTGCAGATGGCAAGGTGTGAACTATAATTTCCACCAGCCAGTGGGCTGCTGCAAACAATTTCATCAGCACTCACAAAGCTTAAGTAAGTGAGTCAATAAAAGTGGTATGTCATCAAAAGTAGCAACTACTGCTGAACCACTTTGAAATATAAATGTAATTGTCTCATTGGATTACAGAATGTATCTTAGAGCAGTGTTTCTCAATCTCTACAGCCTTGGGACACAGATTAACACTAGAATTACCAGAGCCTACGAAAAAACTCGTAGATCCGTCCCATCTTAAATCGCTTCGCACTTCTCCGTCTCTGTCATTTGTCCTGTAAATGTGATGATAAGCTGCAAACAGCAAGCAGCCTGCTATCACATCCCCCCACCCCACACAGTTTTCTCAGCTCAAGTCTGTTTACCTGTGTGTCAGTTGCTTAGAGTTGTATAGAGTGAGAAGTCAAGTAAAATGACACCTTTTATAAATACTATATCGTTACTTGGAATACTTGCATTTCATGCGTGTTCCGTGTCTACAACGATCCATGTAAATACATCGTTAAAACACAAATGTTTTTCAAGTTTTAGTAATAATTGACAAAATGTAGACATGAAGTGTATAATGTGTCAAGCCTGAATTCCAAATATCAAAGAAACACTTTCACAAAAGGTACAAATATAACAGAACAAGTGTGCTTCTATTCAAGAATATAACTGCAGAAAAACAACCCGCGTTAGGGTACGACATTGACACACATTTGCTACGATCGCTTCGGTGGCGCAACAGTATCAGCTGTTGACTGGTAATCTAAACTTCACGGGTTCGATCCCGGATGAGTCCGTTTTGAGAAGTGAGCTGCACGTAGTCTTACTATTTTAGAATAAAAACAGATTCCAATCTGTAACAGCCGGTGTAATTTATGATACTTGTAAAGGTTAGCTTTGTTTTTTTTTTGGTTTTTTTTAATTCAGTTTTATTCTCTCAGTTGCATTCACGATGCCACCCCCTCCTCGCATTTGACACTGCTGTTTTCACATAAAGATGCGCTATAACAGAGGTCAACTCAGATCATGACGACTGTTCTACATCAGAGCAAGAATGCACTTTTGCCATCGCTGTACTTTGTATATGTACATGGGAAGCTCTGCACACTACTTGTGACTTTATGCTGTAGGAAGTAAGTAAATAAATAAAGGTAAATAACATTCGATTTGGCTCTTACATACAAAGTACAGCGACAGCAGCTTCCACCTGCAGCTATAGACTCTTCAATACGCGATGCGAGGGGGGGTGGGGTCATGAACGCAACTGACAGAATAAAACTGAATTAAAAAAAAAAACCTTTACAAGAATCATAAATTACACCGGCTGTTACAGACTGGAATCAAATGTATGTTTTTATTCTAAAATAGTAAGAATACGTGCAGCTCACTTCCTAAAACGGAGTCGTCCGGGATCGAACCCGTGAAGTTTAGATCACCAGTCAACAGCTGATGCCGTTGCGCCACCGAAGCGATCGTAGCAAATGTGTGTCAATGTCGCACCCTAACGCGGGTTGTTTTTCTGCAGTTATATACTTGAATAGAAGCGCACTTGTTCTGTTATATTTGTACCTTTTGTGAAAGTGTTTCTTCGATATTTGGAATTCAGGCTTGACACATTATACACTTCATGTCTACATTTTGTCAATTATTACTAAAACATGAAAAACGTTTCTGCTTTAACGATGTGTTTACATAGATCGTTGTAGACATGGAATACACATGAAATGCAAGTGTTCCAAATAACGATATAGTATTTATAAAAGGTGTCATTTTGCTTGACTTCTCACTCTATACAACTCTAAGCAACTGACACACAGGTAAACAGACTTGAGCTGAGAAAACTGTGTGGGGTGGGGGATGTGATAGCAGGATGCTTGCCATTTGCTGCTTATCAACACATTTACAGGACAAAAGACAGAGACAATAGAAGTGCGAAGCTATTTAAGGTGGGATAGATCTACGAGTTTTTTTGTAGGCTCTGGTAATTCTAGTGTTAACCTTTTAGGTTCCTTGACGACCCACCGACATTTGAAGAGTTTGGGGTTTTCCCCCTTTGTGAATTCAGCGCAATTAAAAGAGCAGGAGGAATGTGGTTCCTTTGCTGAAACAAGCAGTTAGAATCGGGGAAAAATATTGTGCTTTAATGGGCCAGGTTGGGGTTTGTCACACGTGTCAATAAATCTGAGACAAACTGATAAAACAATATTTTTTTAATCAGTGCATAGCCCTGCATTTTTGAAAAAGCCAACACGGTTACACTGTTGTCCACCTGCATATCGTCATTAAGTTTGCAATACCGATCATGATTAGCGATATGCAATTTTTGAAGTAAAAAAAAAGAAGGAGAAAATAAATAAAGAAAACAAAACACCAAATTATCAAGTTATGGCCAAGCCAACACTGATATAATGAAGTGTGATTTTTTTTACTATAGCTGATGGAGATGCAGTTTTTCAGAAAGTGATGAAAACAGAAGTAATTAGTTACTTTATTTTTTTTTTTTAGTTTTGTTGGTAGAAATGTATTCAAATTCAGTGTATAGTGAGGCAGTACTAATTTTACTAATAGCCCGGCACTATACAATTTTTACCAGGCTAGGTTTAAGTTTTGTAATGGATTTAATTAACTTCCACATCTTTAAGATCCAGTTGAACACGACTGCGAACTATTAAATCTACATCTGAGGAACAACATCACCCATCTATTTTCTGGGGCCCATTTGAACTAAAAAGTTCATGAACATGTATTTTTAGATTTGCTAAAGGTTTTCACAAAACTAAAGAGGAGCACACATTAACATAAGTGACATTCTACGATAAAAAATGCTACCTGATCCATGTAACAATCAAATACATCCAATTAACTAATAACATTAACAGCAACACATCTGAATTCTAGTAGTTCATATTATGCACCACTGTGCCAAATTAAATGGAGAAAAGCTGTAGCTCTATTTCCTTTTTAATAATTTATACCAGATATGTAACCGATGGGTAAGAAGCTGAATCCCATTGCATAATGAAGCAAAGTTAACAGCAATTCAGGCAAAGCTCCAGAAAACCACGCATAGTTCAGCTCAGGGGAGTTTGACAAAAACAAAACTGCTTATTCATTTACTAAAATAGCAAGAACAACTGTGTAGCAGGGAAGGCGGTTTGTAAAACCTGTTGTAGCTCTCAGGAGCATTAATACAAAATTGAGAACTTGGAGGTAATAATACACTGAAATATGTGTGTTTTAATACCTTAACCCACATGTTCCTTATTTTTATTAATTTATGCTTGTTGTTTTATAGAAGTTCACACTTTGCAAAAACAAGGTATAACTGTGGGTCAACCAGTGTAAACTAGAAAAGTAAATACACAAAACATACCTGTGGTCAATTAACAGATAAACTACTTTGTCAAAGAAATATCCACACACATGCACAAAAATGTAGTCAGAATCTAAAAAGCATGGTGGGAATTCCAATGAAAACAAATAACAGCGTCTTATTTTTCTATGTCTTTGCATTGTAAGGCAAATTTGGCTGTTGATCCTTAACGTATAAATTTGTACTAATGGTCAAATATTAAAAACTTCATTTACCTGTATCTGCAAGTGCATAAAGGGTAAAGTGTAACAGAAATGCATGCCTGTTAACCTGAAAAGAGCAAACATGCATGAAACTATAAGAGTGAATAATGAGGATGTCCCATTTCAATGCCCCTCAAAGAAGAATAGCACAGATGCACATTTATCAGTATACTAGCTGTGCTACCTAAGACAGGTTAAAATCTAAGTAGTCAATCTGTATTTTTTTGTTTACCAGGGGCTAATTGTATTAGTTCACCTGAGCTACTTATACTTTAAAGAAGCTCAAGAAATATAAAAATATTATAACAGACAAAAATCAACCTCCCAGAAATACAATTACAAAAAATAGAAAAAAAACACTACTGACTTAGCTACTGATATGAGAGCAGTCACAGTGGGTGACACAGTGGGTTAAGAATAATACCACAACTAAGCCTGTCTCCCTAATTAGCTTGTTGATTCAGTGGGCTTTTTTTGAAAAGACATTACTGGCTCAGCACCGACAAAATCACATTGGCCAACACACAGATATATAGAATATGTAAAAACTATCACAACCTCCACTAGAGGAACACAATCTACTAAGAAATTATGTTCCGCCCTTTGTTATAATTTCCTGTGTTACTAGACCAATTCAGCTGTTACTAATGTGGACCACCAAGTATGTGTAGCAGTGCACCACCTCCACATCCACTCCCTAAACAGTGATGAGACCTAAGGCTTTTTGGTGTGGCGAAAGTCTTATTACTGGTTACATGGTTTTGCTTAAGCTGAGTTACAGACAATTCTCTTTGCACCAAGAAACAAAGTTCTCCGCCTGACCTATACGCTGTCTGATCTCTCCTTGTCAATACACCCCATTAGTGGTGTAGCTTCGTCAGAAAACTTCTGCAAGTAACATAACCTTGTGCCATATGATAAGTCTGAGGTCTACAGATTGAACAAAAAAGGTGACAGTACTGTTTTTGGTGGTGCTCCAGTGCTTCGAACATTCACATTAAAGACACCTGAGCCACACAAACTGTGATCTGACAGACATATAAGTCTGTTATCTAGGGCACCATATGCTCAGCATATCCTTGTGCTTACTCCCTTAACAGGAATGTACTGGATGGTAGTAAAGGCACTACAGAAACTTAAAAGTCATAATCCTCATAGTGTTACCAGCTTTGCCCAGATCGGAATAAGCCTATTTCTACTTTCATAAGCACTCTGGTTTCATGATGTCTAGCATTATCATTTAAGCAATGCATGTCTTAAGAATGCCTAAAGAGTGGCATGCAAATATTTTCCAGTGAACCCCATTTCTAAATGGAAAACCCCTTTTATACAGGTCTCTATAGCACGTTGTAGCTGTTATAGCCAGGAAGGCATATATACTATGTCTGGCGCAAAAGATTGAAGTGGTTTATTTTTTCTTCCTCTTCCTTTCTTTCATACTATTACAAATCTTTAGTGTTCTTAAAAATGGCCCTGTTCACTAAGAATTCTTCTACAAGAATCACATTGTTGCTTCACTCCACTCTGACAATGACAGAATGATGAACATTCAAATTGCAAAAAGCTTTGTGCACAGAGGTGGTCCCTTATGAGAACTGATCTTCTTTGTGGCACAACAGAAACAAAGCCAAGTAACTTTCAACTGAATCTGCACTTTAAAAGGTCAATGAATATATGCAGAAGAGCAATTTTTTTAAAAACTCTGTTTTATCTAAGATCTTCAAACACAAACATTTTAGTAATTCAAATGGTATCATTTCTTTTGATAAAGCAGTTGAATCTTTAGTCAAGTTTAAAGGTGGAATGCAAAAACAAACTCTTTGCTGTAATTTTACTACAGTATTTTTACAGCCTTGAAACAACTTACCCTGAACCACTGAAAATACTGAGTCCTGCACCATGCTGGTGGTTGCTAACACCGCCTCATGGAATGACAGACAACCATTCATTGCTGCTTTAATAATTAAGTGATTCACCCAGAAGGAAAAAAAAAATGAGACTTTCCTGAAACTCCATGCCAACTTAGTTTACAATGACTGCAATCCTAAAGCTGCCAAAACCATTAATTTGACTGAATTTAACTGTTCTTTAAAGACTCCAAAGCTTTCCACAAAAAAACACGACAGGAAGGTTAACATATAGCTTACTGATGCATTGCAGACTGTTCAGATTTTTTAGGGAGAATGTTTGACTAAGATGGTTTCCTGGAGACAAATCCCATTTGTTATCTCATCTTGAACAAAGACTACTGTTGTGCTAATATACTTGAACTTTAAACGGTTTGAACTGCTTATCCCGAGTGAATAAAAGCAGAACTTGATTATTTTTAGATAAACCTTTACTGTACTGTACATTAAATATTCCAAATAGTGTAAAAATGCCAACCTGTTCTCTTGTTTAATTTGGAGCCATGACAAAACAGGTCTTCTAGCATAGGGAGGGGAAACAAAAAAAAAAAAAAAAAAAAAAAAAAGTCTTGAAAAATTTTATCTTTTTGTTAGGGACAGGTTTTGTCTGCTGCCTAGCTACTGGTGTTAAAATCAAAATTCAGTCTATTTGTTTCATTATATTCATACTCTACAATTAACCATTCTTTTAACAATAATTTCACTCCTTTTATCATGGCAAGGGTCATACCACCAATATACCCCAAGCTGGACTAACCAAACAACCCCATCACTGTCAAGTTCCTCCTGGGAATTTCCCAGACATTCCAAGACCAGTTGAGAGATACAATCCCTACAACAGAGCCTGGATCTGCTCCCGGGTTTTCTCCCAGTGGGCTATGCCCGTTATATTCCCTGCAGTAGTCCATAATGTGGGATTCAAACTACATGGTCAGCCCACCCTAAACTAGCTGCTATTAAAGGGAAGATGTAGTTCTCCTCCAATGTCCTCTTCTGCTGTTTAGCTTCTGACCTTATTATGGACAGTCAACCAGGACATTAATAAAAGAAAAATGGTTTTAGCTTGTTTAACACATACTCTATTTTTTTTTAACATATCCTTGAATTTTATGATCACAGGTATGGAGGGAAGCTTAGACAGACCAGTAAAAGTTGAAAGATTTATCTGAGGACTTAGCCCCAAATTACCTCCATGGCCTATGTAAAAGTCACATAATGGCCAGTGCTGCTTTTTATTTATTGGTCAGTCTCACAATCATCTTTATTCTTATCCATGAACAAGGCCCTGAAGTGGTTGAACTTTTCCTCTTTAAGCAGCATCTTCCAAAAGCAGAAAACCTGTGCCTTGATAATCTGTCCTTGAAAATCACAAACAAGGCAGAGCACAAGACACGACCTTGGGGGATTCTCATGCCCATTTTAAAATGCCAAAAATATGCCAAATATTTAATGAAATCTCTCACCCCTCAAAGAGAAGGACAAAAAGACATACAGCAGCGGCCCAAAAATATATCAAAGGCTACTCAATCATAATGTTTTTTTTTTGTTTGCTTGTTTGTTTTCAAAAGCATAAAGCACTGATTGTAAAAATGTCTGATTACAGTCTAGCATTGAACACTCATTAGCAAATGATATTGTCCATTCTGGATCTGATTTACTAGATCCAAGTAACCATCTCAGGATCTTGGCACAGATTTTGTTAATGACAGTTAGATGCACAATTCTACCTTGAATGGAGCACAGCCTCTTGTCCCTCTTTTTAAAAATAAAGACCATCACCATAGCCTGCCAGCTTCAAGGCATGTTTTTATCCTTCTTGCAATACCGAAAGACACCATGATACAGTGCATCCAGTGCTTTCACATGTGATCCAGTCCTAAAGTGTTGCTACTACAAAATCTATGTAGTGAACGCAGACACAGAATTGGATCTAATCCTAACAAATGCTTCTGGCACTACCACTTTCTGTTACAAAGTTGTATCCACATGGTTTATGTGTTCCTCAAAGTACTTCTTCTACCACATGAAGATATATTAAATTGATGTCAATCTATATCTGAGCCACATGCCTAATCTTTCTGGGTCATCAAATTGTTTACCAGAGCTTTTCTGAGACAACTCACAAAACTCATTCTCCACAGCCTCACCAGGCTTCACCTTTGCTTTAATTACTGTTACAGCAGCCACCTTAGTAGCCAATCCGTACTCTTCAGAAAAATATGAAACTGCTCTTGTTAACAATTAACTTTGAAAAACTTCTACATCATCCAAGAAAAAGGTTCTAGGGTTCCCAGGCATCAACGACTTTTTGGCTACAGCTTTGTATATCTGCATCTACTGCTAAGATCTTCAATATGGTTCATTCAGTCTGTGTGTTCCTGAACCCACAGACATTTTGATGGTCTTTCAGATGTGAGAGTTATACACCTCCTGAACACAGGCATCTAAGTTAACATTTTCAGTATAATCATACTAAAGTGTACATGACACATGTTTCGCCCTAACTGATGTTCATCAGGTATACACACCTTTACTTCCCCTAACAGGGAGTGAATCTTGGACGTCAGCACCTGTGGCAAAGCTGGAGGCTGGTTTGCTTACTTGACAGGGTGAAGACTGGAGTATTACATTCATAGGTCTGAATCACAATCTTATTATTTGGATAGTTACCTATCACATAACACTTGTGGTTGGTTGGCCAGTCTGCAAACATCTGCCATATCCTCTCAGTTTCGAGAAGTAGATTATAGATATGTCAATTGGCAGGTACTATATCACATATCTATGATTTGCAGATATTTTGTATTTTTTCTTCTATGAAGAATATAGAGATGGCTTATAAACAATAATAAATCTTTCGTTGTTATTATTATTTCACAGGGTCCCATGTATTTTCTTTGTCTGAGAGGAGGAGGTTTCCTTTAAGGCCTAGTTATTGTACCCTTTAAATGAAAATACTGCAAGTTGGTTTTTTTTATCCTTAAAAAAAAAAAAAAAAAAACAGTTAGGGTGGAAGGCTAAAGTACTGATTTAGTGGTGACATCACATATGCCCAAAGTAGCTCCACAACGGTCTTAACAGCACACAGGCATGAAAGTTCTGCAAAGGGCTGCTACAGCCCTGTGATGTCAAGCTGGCCTCATAGAGCATCAAGGAGGGGCTGAGGAAAAGAGTGATTACTTAAGCCATCTGCTGGATAAATTTCAGGACAATATTCGGCAAACAAGGGAACACAGAACATTCACTGCAAAAAATGCTTTGTCAAAGTTTGATCAACACTACTTACTTTACAAGTAACCAGAAAAAGTAAGAGAGTAAAGAAAATAAGGTTAAAATCACATCTCAGTGCTGAAATTATATTAATTATATTTCTGAACTTGCAATGCATATACTTGCAATGCATATAAAGATAGTATAAATAACTTCATATCTGTATTATGTACAATACAGTATTAACCATATACAGCAGGGAAAATAAGTATTGAACGTATGAACATTTTTCACAGTAAATATATTTCTAATGGGGCTACCAGATGTCGGTAACAACCCAAGCAATCCACACATACAAAGAAATCAAAACAAATAAGTCCATAAATTAAGTTATCTTATATATAAATGTCTATGCGTCGAAGTGTGTGTCTGTCTGTGCCAGAAGTGAGAGGTGGAGTCGGCAAAGGCCAGCATGTCTGCAAAGCGAAACATCGGAAGAGAGTCACTCGCTTATCCACCATTGCAGAAGCATGGCGAGCACATCGGCAAAACAGTATACCTTTTACTTTTCCTCCCACCACTAATACACAAGCGAGAAGAGCATGTCGGCAAAACAAAACCTCCGAAGAAAGACAGATGCTTAGCCGCTAATGCACAAACAATCCGAGCATGCCGGCAAAATGAAACCTCCTAGGAGAGAGATACCCAGAGTAGTTCCTTTCAATCACCTGACATCAGCTACATTTCAATTTTTTTTTCTGACGATTTCAATAGTTTCTAGGACCCCATGCTTTTTACAGCATGGGATTACACAGCTAATGTGTAATAAAGTGAATGACACAGGGAAAAAGTATTGAACACGTGAAGAAAAGGATGTGCAAAAAGGCATGGAAAGCAAAGAAACCAGCTGAAATCTATCAGTATTTAGAAAGCAATCCTGACCCTTATCAGTGCAAATTAATATCCGCTTGTTTAGTCCTAATTGATGGCCTATAAAAAGGTTTCTCACTACCAAGGCATCACACGAAGCATCTCATGATTGGTAAAAGCAAAGAGCTTTCTCAAGACCTTCACCACCTTATTGGTGTAAAACATATTGATGGCACTGGTTACATAGGTACTGTATTTCTAAACTTCTGAATATTCCAGTGAACACTGTTGGGGCCATAATCCGGAAGTAGAAGGAACATAATTTCACCATAAACCGGCCACAACCTGGAGCTCTTCACAAGATTTCTGACAGAGTA
Organism: Erpetoichthys calabaricus; assembly: GCF_900747795.2. Taxonomy (NCBI): domain Eukaryota; kingdom Metazoa; phylum Chordata; class Cladistia; order Polypteriformes; family Polypteridae; genus Erpetoichthys; species Erpetoichthys calabaricus. The sequence goes on from NC_041403.2 coordinate 48,360,502, forward strand.
GTCAAAAGAATAATCAGAAGAGTTGTCCAAGAGCCAAGGACCATTCACGGAGAGCTTCAGAAAGACCTGGAATTAGCAAGTACAGTTATTTCAAAGAAAACAATAAGTAATGCACTCAACCGCCATGGCCTCTATGCACGCTCACTGCGAAAGACTCCACTGCTGAAGAAAAAGTAGGATGAAGCTAATTTAAAGTTTGCTGCACAACATTTGGACAAGCCAATGAAATACTGGGAGAATATAGTCTGGACAGATGAGACCAAAATTGAACTTGTTGGATGTAATTTCACATACCATGTTTGGAGGAGAAATGGCACTGCACATCACCATAAAAAACACCATACCAGCATGCTGTTTTTCAGCATATGGTACTGGTAGACTTCATATATTTGAAGGAAGGATGAATGGAAGAAATATATCAGGATATTCTTAATAAGAATCTGCTTCCATCTACCAGGATGCTGAAGATGAAACGAGGGTGGACATTTCAGCAAGACAATGATCCCAAATGCACAGCCAAGGAAACTCTCAGGTGGTTTCAGAAAAAGAAAATGAAGCTGCTAGAATGGCCCAGTCAATCATCCGACTTGAACCCAATTTAAAATCTATGGAAAGAACTGAAGATCAGAGTTCACAGAAGAGGCCCCCGGAACTTTCAAGATCTGAAGACAGTTTGTGTGGAAGAATGGACCAAAATCACACCTGAACAATGCATGCGACTAGTTTCTCCATACAGGAGGCATGTTGAAGCTGTCATTACCAACACAGGCTTTTCTACGAAGTATTAATTAATTTTGGTAAGCATGTTCAATACTTATTCCCTGTGTCATTCCACTTTATTACACATAACTTAATTTATGGACTTGTTACTAACATCTGGTGAAAATTCCATGTAAATAGCCCTATTAGAAATATATTTTCTGAGAAAAACAACACGTTCATTACTTATTTTCCCCACTCTAACTCATTTTTGTCAGAAAAAATAATAGATTTTAGAGCTTATAAAATTTACAGAAGTAAATATTATCTGCTACTGAAGAAGATGTGACATGGAGCTAGAGAAAAATGATATAGCTATAGAAAACACAAAAAAAACCTGTTGGTGAAAACGTATTTTCAGTGTTAGCCACAACAGTTGTTACAAATATTGATAAATGACAAAAGCTAGTCAACTTATGCTTTATAAATGAAGACACACAAGTATCAATGCAAGTAAAACAATGCTGGAAAAATCAAAAGTAAAACCAAAGAAATGTGAACAGTAATAATGATCAAGGTGAGACATGGGGGACAATGAGTAAAATGAGACAAGGTGAGAAAAGTAATGACTCCATGTATCATTTTCAGTGTTAGCCACAACAGTTGTTACAAATATTGATAAATGACAAAAGCTAGTCAACTTATGCTTTATAAACGAAGACACACAAGTATCAATGCAAGTATAACAATGCTGGAAAAATCAAAAGTAAAACCAAAGAAATGTGAACAGTAATAATGATCAAGGTGAGACATGGGGGACAATGAGTAAAATGAGACAAGGTGAGAAAAGTAATGACTCCATGTATCCTTGAACTGCACAAATGGAACAGGAAATGGATGCATGGTTGAAGACATGCATAGAAGCATGGAGCTGGATTGAAAGAAATGACTGTGCTTTGCTTTAGGAAAATTATGTGGTATTTTAGTACCGAGTGTGATCGAAATTCAATTGATTTGAATTAAAACTACAAATTCTTAAAAGATAGGAGACAGACAATAAAAGAAGTGAATAAAATTATAGCTAAGGCAAGTAAGTTAAATATAATACCTCGCCACTGTGTTTTCTAGGTTGACTGTTGGTCACTCTTCTTGATTTAGTCCTTTCAACTTCATGACGATGGACCCAACCACGCAATTCATGAGCCAACCTGAAAGAGATAACAAACCCACATAAAGTCAACCAATGCATTGAAGAGTAAAAAACAACTTTTATATCAAATAGCACCTTTCTGTAGTGAGCATATCCCAGGGTTCAATACAAGTACAGAAAGAAATTGCATCTGTTTAGACTTATTTTTCAACAACTGAAGCACATACAGGTTAAATGATTTTGCTCTAGGTTGCACAGTGAGACAGAGATGAGGGCTGGATGAGTAACCTCAGGGTTTAAAAGATAAGTTTGAGATTTGATGATAATTTCACAGAAGAAACCTGTGTAATGAATACAAATATCATTACAAAAGCAAGTAAATTGACTAAGTCTGTCTGAGTGCAAGTGTGTGTATACATTTTGCTTACTTTAAAGAGAAGAAAAACCCCAATTCTGTGAACTGAAGACAGCTAAAGACAGCTAATCACCTACTATGATGACTACTCAGGTCATGTTAATAAGCATATTTCGAAAACAAAATAAGATCCAAACCAAATACTACTGATTGTTTGTTATTGTTCATAATTCTTTTTATAATGGACCTGAATTAGTCAGATACAGTATCTTGTAATTAGTCTAATGTAGGATATCAATGTAAATGATCAACTGAATCATGATCAACTTGAAACATTCCCTGAAAATTCTCTATTATACTTGTCTGTATATATAATAAACAAAAAAGGCCCATGCAACCACATTATCTTATTAGTTATTTAAAACAGTCTTTAGTACTATTTGGATATCCTTTCTTTGACCACCACTGTGAATTCCTTTCAGAGTTGTGACTTGTTCGTCTAACAAGATGCCGGACAATCAATGAGCGAAAAGTTGTGCCATCAGCCATGAGAGAATAACATCAAAGGAACACAGGTCTTTAATAACTCCTGCGATTTCATTCTACTATACCTTGTCCAATAAAGAAACTTTACATTTTATTTTGTAAACAGTTAGATAAAAATGAACACCAACATCATAGGCAGATTGTGCCACTGCCTTCTTACCTGTTTCTCACCTGTCGTAGTAATATAGTCTTGTGAATTCTGAATTTTATCATGCATTTTTTATTTTCTTCAAAACATACGAAAAGTTATTTTACCTTTAGTTTAGGTTATTTGAACCCAAGTACATAAGATAAAATGTACACCATGTCATCCATGGACATTTATAATCTTTTTTTTTTTTTCTTAAAGGTTTAGTACAAAGTAGTGCTGGGCGGTATACCGGTTCATACCGAAAACCGTTTTTAATTTTTTTTATGATATGGATTTTTCTTATACCGCAACACTGGTTTAAATTGCCTAAACAACGTTCGGAACGTGGCGCAGCGGGAAACTGTTCAAGTGGGGACCTTTTTCACTGCTACACCGCTAAACACAGATTTGTTGCACTAGGGCTCTTTTTCAATGCTACACCACCAAATTGTGGGCGGTAGCATAGGTATGCCGCGCGGTGAAAATGGACAGAGAGCCGAAAAAAAGGAGTCACGTCTGTCGCCTGGAGATGCTTTAGTTTTAAAAGGTCAGATGTGTAAATACTGTTTCTATACTACTGGATAATACTGCAAGCCAAGTTGTACTTGTTTTATTTGTTTTCAATACAGTGTAATGTACCTGGGTACTGTGTAATAGTGTGACGACATGTTGACTTTATTCTCGACATTTCCACTTTAATCTTGACGCTTATGACGAGAATAAAGTCGACATGTTGACTTTATTCTCGTAATTTGTCATTAAAGTAGAACATCGTAAACTAAACTTCATCGTAAAATGAATATTTAATGTGCTGGTGACTCGTTCAGAGATGGGCGCAGCTCTGAATGGATGGCATAATTAAACATGTAAAACGAAGATATTTTTAAAGTTCTGAACACTCCGTGGGCTAAGTTTATAACTAGTTTTAATTTCACAAAGACGTTTATCGTGTGGTGATTGGTTATGTGGTGAAAGAAAAAGGAAGGATAGGAATTGGGGTTTTGGTACGTCAGACAGAGACAGCATGCATGCAATAAAGATAGCCCACTCAGAAGAACATGCATTGAATTCTGTGTTCGTGTCTCCGACCAGCAGATCACAAACCCAACATTTACACAATATTTAAGTTAAACCTGTGCGATAGCTATTCATTCATCCAGTTTTTGGAGCCTCGTCACACCTGCCATAAAGTTCTCTACACAGAACATACACCTGGGGACCCCTTACTGCGAGGGAGCAGCACTACCGCCTCACTACCGTGCATGTGTCATACCTGCTTTAATGTATTTCATCATGAAAATGATATCAAGTATTTATCTTAGTATTCTAAATTTTCAGAAAGCAGGAATATCATGAAGTGAATGGATTCTGTATGGTGATCGCTGTCTTCTCTTAGTGCGGAGGAAGTCAGTTTAAGAAGCGTAGTGATTGACCACTGGGTCGGGGAACGTAACACAAAGCATTTAATGTGCTGCATTAATTTATGACGGGGTAAATTAAGTAATTGATTAAACATTGATTTTAGGAAGAAGTTTAGTTTACGACATTCTACTTTAATTATGAAGTAAACTATGAGAATAAAGTGGAAATGTCGACTTTAATCTCGACATAAACGGCGAGAATAAAGTGGAAATGTTGACTTTGTTCTCGACATATAGTTTGTTTTTTTCTTCCCAGTATAGCTTAGCTTGAAGCAAGGTCCATATTAATGCAGTTTGCCTAAATGATGGTTCAGTTGGTAAAGATGTCATCACCAAGTTGCACTTGTTTTATTTTATTTTAATTTGGTGAATACTGTGTAATGCACCTGGGCTTGAAGTCTTGAAGTAATAGTGCAACTATCAGTAATAATACTATTATTTATTTTATTGTTATTATTTATTAGTTTAAATATTATGCAGTTTAATGATGATAAAGTTGTTTAAAAAGTCACTTTAACGTGTCAGTGGACAGAGATTGTTAACATTAACAGAAAGTGTAGTTGGTTTACAAAAAATATTTACTATTTATTCCTTTTCTAAGACATATTCGGTGCAATACAATTTTTGACAAGCACTTCTGGATATTTTACTAAGTCTAAATGCCTCTTTGTATGGTTGAAAATATGTTGTCAAAATTATAGTTTGTTTTTGCAAAATTTGTTCAATAAAAAGGTTCTATATTTTGACTGCATCTGTCATGAAATGTGATACCTTCTCCATTAGTGCCACCCCCTTGAAAACTATCACTTTATGGGACAATGCAAAACTGTATTAATACTTGTGTGCACATTAAAAAAAATTTTTTGTACAATGTACAATACTCTTGACAGTGGAATAGGTTATTCTTAGCCAGTAATTGCAGTGGAAAATGTGGTTAACATCCACTCATGCATGGGGAAAAAAATACCGTCAAATACCGTGAAACCGGGATAATTTAGAAAAATACCGTGATATAGAATTTTGGTCATACCGCCCACCCCTAGTACAAAGCAAAAAATGTTAACATTATCAAAAATATTCAGGAAGCACTTGAATAAAACTCCTTATGGCAAGTATTTTTCTGAAGGAAGCAGATGAGATAATAACAAAAATATAAATGTAAAATGTTGCATATTGTTATGTATGACATTGCTACTCGGTACTAATATCTAAAATTTTTTATTGAAATGTTTCCTTTAAAAACATCCCCATATCAATCAGAAGCTAACAATTTTTTTCAAATATGAAGTGATACAAGACAATAAATTAATAAATAAAAGCTCCTGAAAGAAGAAAGCTTTTAAATCTAGAAGATGAACAGCATTGAAAATGTACTTGACATATTTAGCAAGTTTTACATTATTCTAGACAAAAGAAAAAAAAAACCTATCTACCATGCAATGTCAAAGTAGCAAACCTGGTAATGCCTACCAAGAAAATTCTACTAAAACCTAAAAATAATTCAATTTATTAATAATTAAAAATAAACTCAAGAAACACATAGATTAAATAAAATAATTAAAAAAAAAACTTATACAAAGACTCACTCTCCAAATAACTGGTATAGCAGAACCTTCAATGCCTTAAGCATAACAATGTTATGTTTTAATCATTCAAATACAAGTACAATAGAAATTAGACAAAACAATAAGAGACCATTCAGTCCATCGATCACATTTGGACAACTAAACTATCCCACTATCTTGTCCAATTACTTTTTTAAAAGATGTGAAAGTCAGAATTCAAACTTAATTTAGAGAAGTGTAAAAATAACTAATTTATCTGGTACACCTTAAGACCTGCTGTTAAAAGGCATTGAAAGCATTGTTCTTACTACAAAGAGAAGGTTGGCAACAAATGCTTATGTTGTCCTTCCAAGCCAATAAGGTTCATCATAAGCCAAATACAGTATTACATTCCTTCAATACATCAAAGACAGTTATAACAGATAATGTTAGTTGAATAATAATGTTATATGTTCATGATAGCAACGTTTTTTTTTTTTTTTAACTCACCTAATAGATTTTGTCTTGTTTATAACTGGTTGGCAAGGCGGTGGTGATATGTACAACAAAGGATCCTTCTTCACAACCATCAGGGCTTTTTTGTCTGAATTTGGAATGTGAACCCTTTATAAAAACAGTTTTGTTAATATTTTTTACACAAAACAGGTACATTTTACAAATCTCACTATTACTATATTAAGTTCATGCAGCATATGAAGAATAGTTTTACTTTATTGCAGGGTAATAACAGTGCACTTTCTTCAAGTTTTATGATAACACGGCCCCCTGAGGTAACTGCTCAAACAAATTCAGTAACTAGTAGGTAATGTACAGAAAATATTTATTTTGCTACAAATAAAAATGACCTCTACTTATGTTAATATATAAATAAAATTAACCCTCATGGCTATGTAAACCCATGCATCAAATGATTGATAACTTACAACACCTACGATACCGTTTCTCAAAGGCACATATGCCATGTCCTAACTCATGAAGGACACATGTCAAAATGAATATCAATCACTGTATTATATTAAGATATACTATATACCACACTTAGGTTTTGTACAGGCAAATTCATGAAGCTTACATTTAAAGTAACTGTGTCATCATCCATGAAACATTTTTTCCAAATTGTATATCTGATCTATGAACATCTGTGTTGGCTTTCTTTATTATATGAGCCAATAGTACAAAACTAGATACAGAAATTTTTTTTGAAGTAATACTTTTAGCCAAGCTTAAGTTTATTAAGTTGCCAAGTTTCAATCTGGAGGCAATCAAAGACATGCTAATCCCCAGCGGCTAAAACACATTTATGGGAAACTATCTACAAGAGCATTTACTTAAAAAAAAAAAAAGTCTGAATTATATCATTTAGGGTTTGAGTTTTTTTTCACTCACTGATCCATGTGAACCAACTTGAAAAAAAACAATGTGAATTATGCCATTTTAAGACTAAAAGTATGTTACTCAGGAAAAGTTGCCAATATCTCAAGAAAAAAAGCAATTTGAGATAATCACAACCTAAAATAATAAAAGTTAACATACAGTCACATTCCCAAATGCACAGGATAGCTTAAACTATTTTTTCTTAAAAACTAAAACTAAGATGTCAGTAAAATAAAAAACAACCAATGTATGTTGCATTTCTCTAACTAGTGCTATATCAGGTATATGAAAACAGTAATTTACAGTATGTACAGTATGTTTCACCAAGTCATGAACATTAAAGAGCTATTTTGTTTTAGAAAGAGACCACTATGAAAAATAGTGTCAAATGCCATGGAGAAAATGACAATTCATAGAATAAATCAAGTCCAATAGAAGAAAAAGGTCATAAACAACATATTTCACAAACTACTTTCCCAGGTTAATGACAACCACACTGCTAACAGCAAGATATTCAGCCCACAGCATTTAATAAGGGAGGCTTTCAAACCTAAAATTATGCTTAGCCAACTTTTCTAAAGCTAATACTATTTGATTGGATTTCATACGTAATCCTTCCCTGCCTGGAAAAAGTTAATTGCTTTACATTTATCTTAAAAAGCAATAGGTGAAAAAATATAAAACTAATGAAAACATTACAGGCTAATAGTCTTATACATTTGAAAACAGGACAGTGATGGCAAAAGACACACATACATAATAAATAAATATAAATTAGCAGTAACACTACAAAGAGTAAAATAGAGTATCATTGAAAAGAATTACTGAAAACAAAAATGACCATATATTTAAAAAGATTTATACAAAATTGACACTTAATAAAAACACAGACAAATGAATTGATTAAAAAGAAAGGCACTAAGTAGCAAGTGAAATGCTCTGGGGAAAAAAAGACAGTACTAAACACAACAAAGGATTTCAAACAGCTAGACCAAATATTACACATTTACATAAAATTTACTCATTACACATGGTTCATTTAATTAAACAAAAAGTTAAGTATGTGATAGTATAAAATAGTATAAATCGAGATTTTTTTTATTCTTACAATTAACTTTTTATTGTTAGACAAATTCATAACACTGGTATACATATTTCAAATGAAATAAAAAAAAGTAAATAAATAAATAAATATACACAGTATATAAATAAAATCTCTAAAAATATGGAACAATCCCTGAAGAATGACATACATTTCCACAAAATAAAATAGCAGTGGTAATTTTAGTTTTGGTGAATTAATTACCTTTCTTTATTTGGTGGAATAACAAAATCAGTGGGTTCTTGTCCTCTCTTGCTGCCTTCTACATTTGAGAATTCAAGCAGATGTCTACTGTGGTGTACAGATCCACCTGACAACTTTGTTCCTGGATTTTGCTCAAATATACTACGAGAAAAAGAATAATTACCACCTCAAAAAATGCTGAAAAAAAAGTTACTTTAGAAACTAAAGAGCATAAAAATAAATTAAGTTGCCTCTCTTCACTAATCAAATCCACTCTTTAGATTTTCTAATGCTTAATATTTAGCTATGATTAATAACATAATTATTTAAATATAGTTAAATACAAAGAAATGCTACTGGAAATCAAATAGATGAAGAATGTAGGGCATACACTCTTATTATTATTAATATGTTTTGTATCTAAAATTTTTTTTAACTGTTTTAAAAATAGTTTTACTACCAATAATCTGAAAAAGTTAACTCTACAGTAAATATTTTTTATTTATTTTAAAACTTATTCTGAATTAACTACTACAACTTGTAACAACTTACTGCCTGTATTATCTATCATCTTAAAATAACATGAATAGAATCATCACAAGTAACAAAATAAAAATGTGCTACTATTTACAGTATTTACTAAAGCAGTCAAAACATTTCTCTCAAAAGACACACCTACAGTTTTAAACAAGAATAAAACAAAAAAAAAAAAGGTTATTGGGTGTTTTTCAAATGCCCTTCTCTGACTTTCACTAAAACTAATTAGCCATGCTGCCATGCAGCAGTAACACCATCTGTCACAGAGACTGTCACACTACCTGCATAGGGAATACAGAAGAAAAGACAGCAAGGGACACAACAGTGAGGAGACCATGTGTTACTAACTAGAAGTGAGACTTGGGATGCACCTGCTCAGTTCCTTTGTTGTGGTAATTTCTTTACAAATGAAATATAGCAAATTTAAGAACACAGGAAATATCAAAAAGCAGTAAAGCGATTAACTAATGCTGTAACATTCTTTAGAAAGACAAAAATAAATTAAAACAAGGTCTTTTTTTTTTTAATTGAAGCTTTAAAACAGCCCAAGGTCTAATAAAGCCAGTACTTAACCAGTCTGTTATATCTGACTCATGTCTCAAACCTGTATTTTTCTCTAATAATCTCATCTGAAAAAGATTCTATATTATATTATTTAATAAAATATATTAATATCATATAGAGGTTTAATATAGAACAAACTATACTATTACAAATCCTAGTCTACTTAAACAAAAGACCTAAATTATGACACTGACACATCCATTGTGTATAAACATTTTCATCTATTTAGTAAAGTTTCAGAGCAACAGAATCTCTTAGGAGTTATGCAGGCCAATATGGTGAAATGAAAAAAATAAATCAATTTTCATTTATAGAAAAATATGAAAAAATGTCATTGTTATATCTATAATAGTTCCAGGAAATTATGGTAGTCACAATTACGCTTGCAAAAAAATAATTATTTACCTTTTAAAACTGTTTCATAAAACACTGGGAGCATTCTACAGTATGTATGAAGCTGTATATATAAATTATTAACATAACATGTTTTTGAAGACTTTTACAACTTCTGTGATACAGCATTAAGTGGAAGAAAGACAGCATACTCTTAATTTAGATCAGAGACATGAACTATGTGCTATGGTGGCTAGTGCTTCTAGGTTTGAATTCAGACACCCTGTAGCTGCAGGAATAGACCGAGTTTGTGTAGTAAGCTACTAGTTAAGCTATCTCTATGTCTCATCCAAATACTTTTAAGGAAAGTTGTCAAGGTTTCTAAATCAAGAACATGATGCAAAGTTTGTTCCAGATTCCTTCCCACAACTCTTAGTGTAAAAAAGTGCTTTATGATTTCGGTTATAAACACATTTCCTCTTAATTTCCACTGGTGTCCTTGAGTACATAAATTAATAAATGTGTTTGTAGTGTGGTGACCACGACTAAACACAGTACACCAGATGTTGTCTAACTAATGCATTATACAGACAGAGTGTAACCTAGTTTACATGATTTTGCATGATATAAAAGTATTGTTTATTGGTCTGATTAGGAGATCAAATTTGCCGACTTCTTGTAAACTGAAGTTTACAAAATGCCTTTCATTTCTTTCACTCCAACCGGTAAAATCCCATCAGCTCCGGAAGGATTTTGTTAATATCCAAAGTATTGAGAGTCCAAGGAACATCGGACTGTTTTTATTTGTGTGTACATGTATATACACAAATGTATACAGTTAGGTCCATAAATATTTGGACAGAGACAACTTTTTTCTCATTTTGGCTCTGTACATTACCACAATGAATTTTAAACGAAACAACTCAGATGCAGTTGAAGTGCAAACTTTCAGCTTTAATTCAGTGGGGTGAACAAAACGATTGCATAAAAATGTGAGGCAACTAAAGCATTTTTTTAACACAATCCCTTCATTTCAGGGGCTCAAAAGTAATTGGACAAATTAAATAACTGGAAATAAAATGTTCATTTCTAATACCTGGTTGAAAATCCTTTGCTGGCAATGACAGCCTGAAGTCTTGAACTCATGGACATCACCAGATGCTGGGTTTCCTTCTTTTTAATGCTCTGCCAGGCCTTTACTGCAGCAGCTTTCAGTTGCTGTTTGTTTGTGGGCCTTTCTGTCTGAAGTTTAGTCTTCAACAAGTGAAATGCATGCTCAATTGGGTTAAGATCAGGTGACTGACTTGGCCATTCAAGAATTTTCCACTTCTTTGCTTTAATAAACTCCCGGGTTGCTTTGGCTGTATGTTTTGGGTCATTGTCCATCTGTATCATGAAACGCCGCCCATTCAATTTGACTGCATTTAGCTGGATTTGAGCAAACAGTATGTCTCTGAACACCTCAGAATTCATTCGGCCGCTTCTGTCCTGTGTCACATCATCAATGAACACCAGTGTCCCAGTGCCACTGGCAGCCATGCACGCCCAAGCCATCACACTGCCTCCACCGTGTTTTACAGAAGATGTGGTATGCTTTGGATAATGAGCTCTTCCACGCCTTCTCCATACTTTTCTCTTGCCATCATTCTGGTAGAGGTTGATCTTGGTTTCATCTGTCCAAAGAATGTTTTTCCAGAACTGTGCTGGCTTTTTTAGATGTTCTTTAGCAAAGTCCAATCTAGCCTTTCTATTCTTGAGGCTTATGAGTGGCTTGCACCTTGCAGTGCACCCTCTGCATTTACTTTCATGCAGTCTTCTCTTTATGGTAGATTTGGATATCGATACGCCTACCCCTGGAGAGTGTTGTTCACTTGGTTGGGTGTTGTGAAGGGGTTTCTCTTCACCATGGAAATGATTCTGTGATTATCCACCACTGTTGTCTTCCGTGGACGTCCTCCTTTGACCGCATGTTGTCTGTTCACAGCAAAATCTAACACATGCAAGCACCACACCTCAAATTAACTCCAGGCCTTTTATCTGTTTAATTGATAATGACAGACTTGCCCACACCTACCCATGAAATAGCCTTGGAGTCAATTGTCCAATTACTTTTGATCCCCTGAAATGAAGGGATTGTGTTAAAAAATGCTTTAGTTGCCTCACATTTTTATGCAATCGTTTTGTTCACCCCACTGAATTAAAGCTGAAAGTCTGCACTTCAACTGCATCTGAGTTGTTTCATTTAAAATTCATTGTGGTAATGTACAGAACCAAAATTAGAAAAAAGTTGTCTGTCCAAATATTTATGGACCTAACTGAATATACTTAATCTATTTCAGCTTTATCTGTTTATGTAGTCTTTATGTTTAAATTTTTTTTTAATGTATTTATTTTGGGTATGGATCTCAACGTCTCAGAAGTGACTCAAGACTTTACTTTGGGGTGCATTTGTGTATTTTCAAAGATGATTACAAATTAAACCATGCTGTGATTACTGTTGCTTAATGTATCTATAACTTTGTTGTTATTATTTTGACCTTATTGTTGTAAAAGATGAGCTGTAGCCAGGTGTTAGCCTGTGCTGTACTTGAAACAAACTGGGTTTGAGGCATGGGCACTATTTCAGTTTCCTCCTCAGTATTTCCGAGATAGGCTTCACAATCATTATTTGGAAAGTTATAGTCACTCATTATCAACACAATGATTTATTGTGCATATGTTTTATTTGATTAAATAAAATTCAATTGCTCAAAATATCAGAATTTGGTGGCCTTTGGAAAACTTCAATCGCCAAATCTCTGAACTTATTTCCTACTAACTTAACTCACAGTGATTCCCTATCTTCATCTTTTGAGCCTCAAGATTATATTTCATATATATTGCCACACCTCTTATTTTCCTTCCTCACTGCTCTATCCTGAAGGATATATACCCACAGGTACAATATTTGTTTTTATCACTCTCATTTACCCATGATTCCATAATTCACAGAAATTCACATTTCCAGCGATACACACAGTAGCTCTTGTATGAAGATTCAAACACTTCAAAAGAAGAATTCCATGTAGTGTAGTTCAGGCTAAATTTTCATTTAGTTGGGTTGGTCAATCCTGTACCGTATGTCTTCACCAGGCTATCCCCAAATACAACCTAGTTAAAATGTTTATAGGCTTCTCTGAACTAAACTTCCCAAGGTGAACTGACAAAGCTGGCAAAGGAGAGAAAACAAAAGTAGGACAAAAAGTATGGGATCAACCCAGGCTAAAAGATAACTGTTAAAACCTGTCACACCACATTTCCTTCTCGACTGAGGATTACCTTGTATGGTATTGACAGTGGTGGAGACTTGTTTGGATGGAAATATTCCTGATGGCACTGCTGAATTAGCAGGCCGCTCTGTTTACCAAGCAGACAGAAAGTTTTTCCTTAGTAGGAACAGAGAAGGAATGTCTGTTAGGCGATGCCGCGCTTAGGGATTTTGGACTGGGTGGAGTTTGAATTTATATAAACAATATTTAGTGCAACTACAGTCACTGCTTAAAAAAAATTGCTCCCAGAATTAGAGTACCTAATACTGAAATGCAGAGCATATTTTTCCCCCCCAAGAAGATTTACAACCATTACTACTGCATAATACGTGACCGCACAAGCTAATACTACGCTGACTTTGAATAAATTATTTTAATGCACATCCGAATGAAGTTGTAAAGGTGGTTAGAGACTTTAACCATACAAATGTAAAGATGGTTCTGTCTAAATCATATATGTATGTGAATTTTCCCACAAGAGAAAAAACTATTTTGGATCAAGTTAACATTCCAGAAGCTTATAAAGCCTTCCTAACCCCATATTCAGGATTATCAAATCATGTATTCTTATCTTTAATCCCAGTTTATATAAGTATATAACTGCAAGTCAGAAGAGCAAAATCAGCTATAAAGACAGTACAAATGTAGTCTAAGAAAGTCACCTCAGCATTACAGGATTGTTTTAAAAGCAAACGTAGGTGAACATACCTTTATCAGTTTTATCTTACATTTTTCTATCTAGAAATGTGACAACAAAAAGAACCTTAAAAATGTTTCCCAACAAAAAGCAATGTCTGAACATTAAAGTACAGGCTCTTCTTAGGGCATGTGATGTGGCCTTTAAATCTGGAGTTACACAGTCTGAAAAAGACTGTCAGGGGAAATCTAAAAAAGGGCATTAGGGATGCTAAGAGCAAATATAAACAGCACATTGAGAAACATTTTAAAAATAATCAATTTCTTGCATATGGAAATTGATTAAAACAATGTCACTCCAATAATGACATTTTATTCCCCTAATGCTCTAATTCAATTCTTTGTTTATTCTGACAGCAAAAATAGTAAAGCTATTACTCACATCCAAAATATTGGAGTTGTTGCTCATACTGTACCACTACAGAAAGGATTTGCTTTATATCATTACCAGTTGAGGTACATGGTATGCAAAACTGACATAAGCAAAGCAGCCAGTCGTGATGCAGCTTTGGATTGCAGACAGATCGCTTTGAAAAATCAGTATTTTCACACATGAAAACCATCATTCCCTCCGATCCTGATTAAAATTGGTTTGCACACCAGGAAAACAGATCCACAGGTGATGCTGTCTCGATTGTACTTCACATAATGCTGGACAACTGGAGCATTAACATATACAGTGCATCCGGAAAGTATTCACAGCACATCATTTTTTCCACATTTTGTTATGTTACAGCCTTATTCCAAAATGGATTAAATTCATTTTTTTCCTCAGAATTCTACACCCAATACCCCATAATGACAACGTGAAAAAAGTTTACTTGAGGTTTTTGCAAATTTATTAAAAATAAAAAAAACTGAGAAATCACATGTACATAAGTATTCACAGCCTTTGCTCAATACTTTGTCGATGCACCTTTGGCAACAATTACAGCCTCAAGTCTTTTTGAATATGATGCCACAACCTTGGCACACCTATCCTTGGCCAGTTTCGGCCATTCCTCTTTGCAGCACCTCTCAAGCTCCATCAGGTTGGATGGGAAGCATCGGTGCACAGCCATTTTAAGATCTCTCCAGAGATGTTCAATCGGAGTCAAGTCTGGGCTCTGGCTGGGCCACTCAAGGACATTCACAGAGTTGTCCTGAAGCCACTCCTTTGATATCTTGGCTGTGTGCTTAGGGTCGTTGTCCTGCTGAATGATGAACCGTCGCCCCAGTCTGAGGTCAAGAGCACTCTGGAGCAGGTTTTCATCCAGGATGTCTCTGTACATTGCTGCAGTCATCTTTCCCTTTATCCTGACTAGTCTCCCAGTCCCTGCCGCTGAAAAACATCCCCACAGCATGATGCTGCCACCACCGTGCTTCACTGTAGGGATGGTATTGGCCTGGTGATGAGCACTGCCTGGTTTCCTCCAAACGTGACGCCTGGCATTCACACCAAAGAGTTCAATCTTTGTCTCATCAGACCAGAGAATTTTCTTTCTCATGGTCTGTGAGTCCTTCAGGTGCCTTTTGGCAAATTCCAGGTGGGCTGCCATGTGCCTTTTACTAAGGAGTGGCTTCCGTCTGACCACTCTACCATACAGGCCTGATTGGTGTATTGCTGCAGAGATGGTTGTCCTTCTGGAAGGTTCTCCTCTCTCCACAGAGGACCTCTGGAGCTCTGACAGAGTGACCATCGGGTTCTTGGTCACCTCCCTGACTAAGGCCCTTCTCCCCCGATTGCTCAGTTTAGATAGCCGGCCAGCTCTAGGAAGAGTCCTGGTGGTTTCGAACTTCTTCCACGTACGGATGATGGAGGCCACTGTGCTCATTGGGACCTTCAAAGCAGCAGAAATTTTTCTGTAACCTTCCCCAGATTTGTGCCTCGAGACAATCCTGTCTCAGAGGTCTACAGACAATTCCTTTGACTTCATGCTTGGTTTGTGCTGTGACATGAACTGTCAACTGTGGGACCTTATATAGACAGGTGTGTGCCTTTCCAAATCATGTCCAATCAACTGAATTTACCACAGGTGGACTCCAATTAAGCTGCAGAAACATCTCAAGGATGATCAGGGGAAACAGAATGCACCTGAGCTCAATTTTGAGCTTCATGGCAAAGGCCATGAATACTTATGTACATGTGCTTTCTCAATTTTTTTATTTTTAATAAATTTGCAAAAACCTCAAGTAAACTTTTTTCACATTGTTATTATGGGGTGTTGTATGTAGAATTCTGAGGAAAAAAATGAATTTAATCCATTTTGGAATAAGGCTGTAATATAACAAAATGTGGAAAAAGTGATGCGCTGTGAATACTTTCCGGATGCACTGTATATGTATGTAAGGATGCTTTTGTTGATTTCAGTTCTGGATTTAATACCACAAGTCCCCATAAATTAGTTAACAAACCTAGTAATATAGGCATGAGAACTTCACACTGCATCCTGATCATTAACTTTCTAACAAACAGACACCACAATGTTAGGGTCTGAAACTATACTTCCTCTACCCAACCCATAAATATTGGAGTGCCACAGGTCATCCTTTTCCCATTTTACATATCACTGCAATAATTAAGTCTGCAGACAACACTGCTGTAGTGGGTCTGATATCAGACAATAATTAAACATATATGAAGTAGAGACCATTCAGTTTATCAGGCTTATTTGCCTGCTAAGATGTCCCAAGTATCCTGACACTTCTGAAAGGTTGTTAAAGTTTCTGCTTCTGCTGCATGCCTCTGTGGTTTGTGCCAGAATTCTACAGCTCTTTGATTAAAGAAGTGATTCCGGGCTTCAGCACTTCCTCTTAAATTCTACTAGTGTCCTCGAGTGCATGATTAACTGTTAAGCTGACAGAATTCTGCTGGATCTACTTAGCAACACTTACAGTATCTAAGTAGTGCTCACATAACAATCTAGTCCTTAATACTTCTGAAACTGAGGGTATCACAGGAGACTTCAGGAAATACAGTAAAACTAATATGCTTCATATACTGAAAGGAGGTGGAAATTATGGAACACTAGCCAACCCGTGGCGTAGCATACGCCGCATAATTATGTATTGATGGGTGAACACTTCCTGAACGACACAGTTGTCCAAATGGGTTGGGTTTTATGGATACCACTGTGAGTGAATGAAAAGATGGACCTCTGGAGAGAGCAACATACAGTTGCCCGTGACTGAAAGTGGGATCGTCTGTGACGATAGAGGCCACGCTGGTGAAAGTTACTTTGTCGGTAGGGATAAGTTTCAGCACTTGTTCATTAAGGTGTAGCGAGTCTTCATTGTTGACGCTTAATATAGCTTGCGTACCGAGTTGTTCCGGAGTCACAGTTGAGAAACACGTTTTTAATGTCTTTTACGCACAGGGAAAAAAATGAACATGTGAAACATCCGTAATGTAATAAGGCATAATGTAATAAGGCACCAAGAAAAGTAACATTGCAATAATGCACGCAACGACCTGATCGCTGTAAACAGAAGTGAAAACAAAATCGAGCCTGGTGCATTCTTTAACTGCCTTGTAGCGCTGTGGTAGTGTTGCTGCTTAATCAGTAAGGATTTTGGGTTCGCTTCCCGGTTCCTTCCTGTGTGGATAGCGCTTTGAATACTCAAAACACCGGTATATCAATGTAATGAAGTATTATTATTCTTATGCGTCCAGCGCTCTCTCTCTCTCGCGTGCGCGCCTGTATGTGTGTGTGTGTCGCTCGCTGCACTTGTTCCTGCAGGCATACGCCACATAATTATTTATTGATGGCTGAACAGTTCCGGAAAGACACAGTTGTCTAAAAGGGGTGGGGTTGAGGACGCAACAGTAAGTGAATCAAAAGATGGAACTCTGGAGAGAGCAACATACAACTGTCCGTGACTGAAAACTGGTCTTGGCAGATACATGCATATCTTTTTGAAAGTTTGGCCCTGTGCCTTATTAATTGTCATCGCAAAGGCCAATCTAACAGGAAATTGTCTTTGTGTAAAAGTAAAAGGCAAATTATCCGCGACAAACAAACTGTTTTATACGCTGCATACCAACCCGCAGCGTAGTATACGCCGCATAATCATGCCGCTTTTTTAATGTTTTTTTAAGCAGAGGGAAAAAAATGAACATTTGCAAAATCCATAACGCTGCTTTCACTAAGTACAATGTACACACGTTTAATTTGTCGGACACTTTTTGCCAGCCGTCCTTTCTGGTTTGGGCTGCTTTTGCAGTGTTACCGCTTGTGCATATTAAATCTTGAAATCCTTCGAGTAACTAATTAACTAACTAACTAACACCCACCCACACAGCTTGTGTGAAAAAAATGCGTCCGTTCTTTCATCATTTTGTTGCAGCCTATCAAAGACTTGCTGATCATGTTTTCTAGACTCAATATACATTGGCTTTTCACTCAGCGCTGGGGCGCGCATTCATCTCGGATTATTACATCCAGCTAATCTGCTACACGGCTGCGTTTGAAAAACCGATTTATCCTGGATGAGTTTCACTGGCATTAATGATTAGGAATCTGGTTGGAACAAAACCCTGCAGCCACAGGGTTCACCAGGACCGAGATTGGGAAACACTGCTGAACACAGATGAAACCGACTCAGGTGAGGAGTTGGGGCGGGCAAAGTAGTTGCAGCTATTGATTATTCAGTGTTGTTTGCCTGGGTGTCTGATCTGCTCGACGGGATCAGAAATAAAAGGAAAACAATGTGAAGGCAATGTCACAGGTGTTCATGTGGTATAGCAGGTCCACAGCTCCTCTTCAAAAGGCCATTTTTAAATAAATAATCACCGTGCTCACAGCGTAGCGTGGGGCGTGGAAGTGTTGCTGAAAGTCAGCCATGTTGCGAAGTTTGAGAGCAACAGTTTCGTCAATGACATTTTTCCAGAAAAACCCGACTGATAGAAACAAACAGTTACCTGATGCAGGAATTTCTATAAAATTGAAAGAAGTGTTGTTTCCACGAAATACATTTGAAGCAGTAGCCGTGGGGGGCAAATGAACAGTTAACGTGGCACGCAGCTGGATTTGGACCGCAGCACAGACCAAAGCGAGTGAGTATGTGTTTGATGAGCGGTTCGAGTTGGCGGGCGTGGCTCCTTCCTGCGTGCGCCATGGGTGTCTTACTTGTCGGTGGCTTAGTGAATCCACGCCCCTTCCTGCGTGCGCCATGGGTGTCTTACTTGTCAGTGGCTTAGTGAATTATACCGAAATGTCAACGTGGCTCAGAGGTGCATGAGTACTCTAGCACAGACAAATATAAATGACGGCGTTTTTTCCGAGTCATCGCGTCCGAGTTGGTGGGCGTGGCTCTGCGAGTTGTCGTTGTATCCAATGGTCTTAGAGTTGGTGGGCGTGGCTCCTTCCTGCGTGCGCCATGGGTGTCTAACTTGTCGGCGACTTAGTGAATCCACGCCCCTTCCTGCGTGCTTTCATGGGTGTCTTGCTTGCTCTGGCGGCGGCTTAGTTTAGTGAATCCACGCCCCTTCCTGCGTGCTTTCATGGGTGTCTTGCTTGCTTGCGTGCTTTCATGGGTGTCTTGCTTGCTCTGGCGGCAGCTTAGTGAATTATATATATAGATTTTAGGTTCCTGGGGGTACACAGCACAAAAGATCTGATATGGCCCCAAATATCTTCCAACTGCTGAAACATGCAAAACAGAGATTATACTTTCTAAGGAAGTTTAAAAAGCTCATCTAGCATTGCACTGCTAAAAAAAAAACTCTTGTATGGAAAGTTCTTGTGCAGCTGTGTGGCATTCTGCTACTAATCAGAGATTCACATCTTGCGGTACTCAATAACCTGGATGGTGTCTGCATTTGCCGACTACATAAGAAAGCTAGAAGCATTACCAGAGTCCCAGACTACAACTGGACATTGCATTTGTTCCCCTTTAACATCTGCCAAATGGCACAGGATAATTCTAACTCACACAAATTTATTATAGAACAGCTTCTTTACAAGAGCTGTAGCCTTTCTCACTCTCATTCTACTCTCCCAAAACTATAAAGAACTTTAAATTTGCTTTTGACATCATTTATATTTACATTTATTTTCTTAGCAGACTCTTTATCCAATGCAAGTCTGGGAGACTGTTTAAGAACAAGTGCTACACCATACTGTACAATATACAAAACTTAAGACAAACTATGTAGAATAATGCATGGTTATATATAAAATAAACAAATAGACTATAATACTTGAGATGTAATAATATATGGTATATTTCACTATTGTTATTATAAAAGACCCTTAACAGCATTGGGAAGAAGCACAATGATTGGCTCCCTACAGAGGCACACATTAAGTTCAAAGCTTTGATTTTTCCCTACGGAGTAGTCAGTGGGTTGGCACATGTGTTTATGGAGATGCTTGTGAGGTCCTATGCTCCTTATTGCCTACTCAGATATGCTGATTTCACCTCTGCATGGTATCAAATCTCAATCCAGACTTATTCTGTGTGTAGCTCCCACCTGTTGGAAAAAACATACCTGCCTACCTTCATCAAAACTGCTGACTCCCTTAATGTATTTAAAAAGCGTTTGAAGATTCTCTTGTTTTGTGAATTTCTGTCTAATTAATAATGGCTTTGATAGGTTCTTGAAACAAAGGAACTGTAATGTGGCTGCATTTTGATTTGAGCTCCTCACTTTTGATAATCAATAGATGTAACCATGTTCTATATTATGTACTATGTGTTTCATTATTCCATTAAAAAACATTGCCACACTAACTTTCTTTGTATGCATTACAATGGCAATAAAATATCTTACTTATCCACAAAGATCTTCACTCCCAATTTATTTGCCTATTTGTCTTGCAGATGCACCCTATTTCTTCAGTAAAGGAAGTTTTTCTAGTAAAATTCTTCATAGTAGTAAAAAAACCTAAAACCTTGTTTTTTGCAACATGCCTTCTTTAATACATTACAACTAATATAAAGTTTTGAATAGAAATTGCACAAATCAGAATATAAAAAATAGTAAATTAAAGTTAAATAGATTTGTTAGCTTTTAGTTTTAAACACTAAAACCAATTACCCTAAGTTCTTGTCAATAAGCCGCGGCTTATCTAAGGAAAAAAGTTGTGAAAATGAAAAAATAGAATATCGGCTTATACATAAGTCCGGCTTATACATCCATCGCGGGGGTTGCGTTCCAGAACCACCCGCGAAATAAGAATATCCGCGAAGTAGAAACCATATGTTTATATGGTTATTTTTATATTGTCATGCTTGGGTCACAGATTTGCGCAGAAACACAGGAGGTTGTAGAGAGACAGGAACGTTATTCAAACACTGCAAACAAACATTTGTCTCTTTTTCAAAAGTTTAAACTGTGCTCCATGACAAGACAGAGATGACAGTTCCGTCTCACAATTAAAAGAATGCAAACATATCTTCCTCTTCAAAGCAGTGAAGCAAACAAATCAATATGTCTGTTTGGCTTTTAAGTATGCGAAGCACCGCGGCACAAAGCTGTTGAAGGCGGCAGCTCACACCCCCTCCGTCAGGAGCAGACAAAGAGAGGGAGAGGGAGAGTTTGTTTTTCAGTCAAAAATCAATACGTGCCCTTCGAGCTTTTAAGTATGCGAAGCACTGTGCAGCATGTCTTTTCAGGAATCAGCTTTACAAAAGATAGCAACGTGAAGATAATCTTTCAGCATTTTTAGACGAGCATCCGTATCGTCTAGGTGTGCAAACAGCCCCCCTGCTCAATCCCCATACGTCAGGATCACAGATAGTCAGCGCAAGAGAGAGAGAACAGTAAGCCGGGTAGCTTCTCAGCCATCTGCCAAAAGCGTCCCTTGTATGAAATCAACTGGGCAAACCAACTGAGGAAGCATGTACCAGAAATTAAAAGACCCATTGTCCGCAGAAATCCGCGATATATATTTAAATATGCTTACATATAAAATCACAATTTAAATGACCGCTACGCGCTCGTGTTGACTCGGCGACGCCCAGAGCAGAAAGAACGCGCTCCGGCCGCTCCAACTGCGCCATGCGGGGAGTGAGAGAGACGGCAATATCTCACACTCTCTCCCCCTTAAAGAAATTAAATGGGCGCGAGTGCAATATCTCACACTCTCTCCCCCCTTAAAGAAATTAAATGGGCGCGAGTGAGACCACTGACCTCCCTCCCTTCTATTAGTTATAGGTTATAGTACGTTCGGCTTATCCATGAGTCCGGCTTATCTATGATACGATTTTATTTTAAAAATTCGTATGATTTTTGGTCTCCGGCTAATACATGAGTCCGGCTTATAGACAAGAACTTAGGGTAAATGTATGTGCCAAAGACTAAGTTAATGCCAGTCAATGGTTTAAATTTAAAATACATACAGGTACAGAAAAACTAAAATTGGAAAATATCAGAATGAATTAAAATAATCTTCAATATAAATAATTTTTATTCTAAAATAATAATGTATTTAAATACATCTTCCAGTATAGCTTATAACAGTTATACCAGTATACCATTTTATATAACCTAAAATAGCAGGAAAAAAAACAGACTTTCATTATAATCTAGTCACGTTTAAAAAAAATTCTTCTACAATTAAAATTGTGATAATTATTAATTTATGGAAACCTAATGTAGTAAGTGACAACAGTAAATGCATATTACATGTTAATTTTTTCATCAAATTTCTTGAAATATGTCAAAAACGTTAACACTTATTTTTGAAAAATGTCAGAAGTCAGCATGCACATTTCAAGCCATGTTGTCTACATTCTGGCATGCACCTCTAGAAAACAGAAACTGCAAAGTCACTGAACTAAAGATGCCTCTTTGTCTTCCACTTAGACCATTCTGGCACCTGTGTAATATTGATGTCGTAATCCATAGTAAGATCAACTGCTTCCAGGTGATTTTGATTTCAAGTCAACAGAAGGTCTGTTATCATTGCAATGTAATGTTTTGCTATTTTTTTTTCTCTCAATTCTGCAACAAGTTTATTGTGATATGTCCAGAGTAAGGACAACTGTGTACCGTATATAATGCCTTCAGCCTAAAGTCTCGACTTTCTAAAATAGATATATTTAAATAAGGGATTTTTTTGTTTTCTAATAAATTGGAAGCTCTACAGATATTAAAAATACTATGTGTATGTTTTTATTTAGGTAGAGTAGAAGAATATCAATACAGTGATCCCTCGCTATATCGCGCTTCGCCTTTCGCGGCTTCACTCTATCGCGGATTTTATATGTAAGCATATTTAAATATATATCGCGGATTTTTTGCTGGTTCGCGGATTTCTGAGGACAATGGGTCTTTTAATTTCTGGTACATGCTTCCTCAGTTGGTTTGCCCAGTTGATTTCATACAAGGGACGCTATTGGCAGATGGCTGAGAAGCTACCCAACTTACTTTCTCTCTCTCTTGCGCTGACTTTCTCTGATCCTGACGTAGGGGGTGTGAGCAGGGGGGCTGTTCGCACACCTAGACAATACGGACGCTCGTCTAAAAATGCTGAAAGATTATCTTCACGTTGCTACCTTCTGTGTGCAGCTGCTTCCTGAAGCGACATGCTGCACGGTGCTTCGCATACTTAAAAGCTCAAAGGGCACGTATTGATTTCTGACTTTGTTTTTCTCTGTCTCTCTCTCTCCCTCCCTGCTCCTGATGGAGGGGGTGTGAGCTGCCGCCTTCAACAGCTTTGTACCGGCGGTGCTTCGCATACTTAAAAGCCAAACAGCCCTATTGATTTGTTTGCTTTCCTCTCTGTTTCCTTTGAAGAGGAAGATATGTTTGCATTCTTTTAATTGTGAGACAGAACTGTCATCTCTGTCTTGTCATGGAGCACAGTTTAAACTTTTGAAAAAGAGACAAATGTTTGTTTGCAGTGTTTGAATAACATTCCTGTCTCTCTACAACCTCCTGTGTTTCTGCGCAAATCTGTGACCCAAGCATGACAATATAAAAATAACCATATAAACATATGGTTTCTACTTCGCGGATTTTCTTATTTCGCGGGTGGCTCTGGAACGCAACCCCCGCGATGGAGGAAGGATTACTGTACATTTGTAAGAATATACAGTATATATTCTAATGAGCTTAATTCATTTGATCATTTCTGGAGGAAAGGAAAGCTTAGTTGGATGGACAGATACAAAAGCATAAAAAATCCAGCACATATATAGACAAAAATGTAGTTTACTTTTAAATATTAATAACATTAAAAAAAACTATAAAAGAAAAATATTGAAGTTTCAACAGCTTGGATTTTTATCTAATAGGTTATAAATACCTTAACGGACTTATGTGCAGTACAAGAAATGCCAAAAACACCATGACACAAACAGTTCTTCTTTTTGGAGCTGTAAGCTTAAGGTTCTGGTTCTAGAAAATAAAATAATTGAAAATAATGTTTCAAGATAATTAATAAGAGAATAAAACATACAAAGCATGTAAACAAAGAAAAACATATTTTGCCTACCTCTGATAAAAGTCCTTCAAGCTGCTTTTTCAGAAGTCCATTTTCATTCATCAGCTTTACATTTTCAGATAATGCTAGTTTTAACCTAGCTTCCAAAGTTAAAAGATACTCCTTTTTCTTTTTGCGGGAAAGAGACGCAGATTCACGATTTTTTATCATTCTTTGCTGTCTCCTCAATACATTTGTCTAGGAACAAAAATATTCATAATAAAATACTCATTAGTACAGATATTAGACTCTGAAGACAAAAGCACAGCAGTAAGAAATTTATGTCTAATGAAGCAATTTTTACTCTTTTCTCCCTAAAGGTCCTTTTACCATCAACTACAATAAAATGAAGAAGTACTGCTCTAGTTTTGATTTAAAACTGTTCTGTTATTCAAAATCTCATTTGACCCATGAACAGAAAAGCCCCAATTAAGCCAGTATATTGTATTTCTGAAAAAATAATAAATAGCATTGTTATCAATAAAAATGAGAGGCAGACATACCGCATATATATTTTTTTAAGTTTATACTGATAATTCACTGGCATGGTATATGAAAGTGCACCATTACTTGATAAAGTTATCAAAATTTCTGTTAGAACTTGAAATCTAACCAACAGTTACACAATTAACCAGACAGATACATTTCATCACATAAAAATGCATTTTATTCATATACAAACACTGGATTCTTTATTAGGTACACCTGTTTGACTGATTACATACAATCAGTCAATCACATGACAGCAACTCGGTGCATTTAGTGATGTAGACATTACCAAGAAGACCTGCTTACATTCAAACTGAGCATCAGAATGGGGACGAAATATGATTTAAATGACTTTGAATGTGGCATGGTTGTTGATGCCAGACAGTCTGGTCTGAGTATTTCAGAAACTCCTGGGATTTTCACATGCAACCATCTCTAGGGTTTACAGAGAATGATCCATAAAAGAGAAAATATACAGTGAGCTATAGTTCTCTGGGTGAAAATGCTTTGTTGATGTCAGAGGTTAGAGGAGAAGGGCCAGACTGGTTCAAGCTGATAAAAAGGCAACAGTAAATCAAATAACAACTTGTTACCATCACGATATGCAGAAAAGCATCTCTGAATGCACAACACATCAAACTTTGAAGCAGATGGGCTACAGCAGCAGGAGACCACACTGGGTGTCAGTCCTGTCGGCGATGAACAGGGAACTAAGGCTACAATTCGCATGGGCTCACCAAAATTAGACAACAGAAGATTGGAAAAATGTTGCCTAGTCTGATGAGTCTCAATTTCTGCTGTGACATTCAGATGGCAGGGTCAGAACTTGGGAGTTAAATACATGATCCATCTTGCCTTGTACCAATTGTTCAGGCTGGTGGTGGTGTAAAGGTGTGGGAGATATTTACTTGGCACACTTTGGGCCCTTTAGTACCAAATGAGCATCGTGTAAATGCCACAGCCAACCCGAGTATTGTTGCTGACCATGTCCATCCCTTTATGACTGCAGGGTACCAAACTTCTGATGGCTACTTCCAGCAAGATAATGTCACATATCACAAAGCTCAAATCATCTCCAACTGGTTTCATAAATATGACAATGAGTTCACTGTACTCAATGGCCTCCACATTCACCAGATCTCAGCAGGAAAAATGTAATGCTATCCTGTCAACATGGACCAAACTTCCTGAGGAATGCTTCCAGCACCTTGTTGAATCTATGCCACAAACAATTGAGCACTTCTGAAGGCAAAAAGGAGTCAAAACCAGTACTAGCATGGTGTACCTAATAAACTGACCAGTGTGTGTACATATGCTGTGTGTGTGTATGTGTATATTATATATACATTGTAGTGGCTGGCCGGGGCGCCCCCACGCTGGAAGGACTGGGGGAGTAAGTGTGGCCAGTGCGTTACCTCCCCCGTAGCGCTAGATGGCAGCCCCTATGGGTTACGGCAGTGCCTAGGACTCCCACAGGGGTCCATGGGAGTTGGAGTTTGATACAGCCCTGTTAGGGTCAGTTGGTGCCGCTACAGAGTGCTGTAGTGGCTGCAGAGCCCTAGAGAGCAGCTCTTCTGCCACACCTGGAAGTGCTGCTGGAAGTAGGGCAACAAGCACCTGGAGCACTTCCAGGTGCCTTATAAAAGGAGCCAACAGACACTACTTGGGGGCCAGAGTTGGTAGGACGGAGACAAAGCTTGCCAAGGAGGAGTGTAGATAGAAAAGAAAGAGAAGGAGAGAGAAAAAGTATTTGCATTGTGTGGTGCTTGTGCTTTTAGACTGTGTTTAACTTGTGGGAATGGATAAGGCGTTACCCACAAGAGAGAAAATAAAATAAAAAAATCACGTGTGCTTTTATAAGTGTGCCTCTTGCATCTGTCTGTGTCGTGATGGGTGGTTGCTACACCCCTGTGGTGTTACAACACACACACACACACACGTGAATATTATATTAATATATATATATATATATATATATATATATATATATATATATATATATATATATGCACACATACACACATACATACACACGCACATATGCACACATTATATTAGAATAACATTCATCCGCCAGTAAAATATATTTATTTTAGAAGCTAGAAATCCAAAAAAGGGAGAGTCCCTCACCCCTCTTGCCGCACCCTCCCTTATCATTTTGACGCATCAGAAAGTACAGCACACATCCTCTCCAGATCTGGGATCAAGATAGCAAATGGTCCTTTACAATGCCAAGCAGCCATACATACTGTACACACATACACAGAGATGATAATTGTGATAATTGGTAAACCATGATTCAACACTACAAGATCATTATCTTGTAGTAAAT
This sequence comes from Erpetoichthys calabaricus, assembly GCF_900747795.2. Classification (NCBI taxonomy): domain Eukaryota; kingdom Metazoa; phylum Chordata; class Cladistia; order Polypteriformes; family Polypteridae; genus Erpetoichthys; species Erpetoichthys calabaricus. Next base: position 48,387,698 of record NC_041403.2, read on the forward strand.
ACAAAAGGCAAAAAATGACTGAAATATGCAACACAGTAAATAAATCACAAGATCAGGCATATTGGATAAAATAAACATTGATAAAGGATTTAGTTACTTGGAGAAGTTACTCCAGTCTTTTATCTGTTATTTCAGTGTCAAACAGAATAGCTGCAAGAATTCAACTACCCCACATAATTCATCAGTTAGCCATACTTCTTTAACAGGTGTTGCTGAATGCTGGAAAAAAAAACTTGTTTTTTTTTTCCCTCTTTTTAATGGCAGTAGTTATGCGTTCTGTCATTGGGAAGATATGCTAATGGCTCTGACAGCTTGCACAATTAAAATCGTTGGAGAAAGTTTAAGTTTCCAGAACAACCAATTGCTCTTTTACTTTAATATGGAATAAAACCAGGCAACCATATTCTCAGGTTTAAAATATAAAAATCAAAACACTCCAATACTATATCTAAAATACCATCTGGATAACAGCTGCCAAATATCTGTACTTAATTAAAATTATAAGAGTCTGATCTGATATTTTCCAAAAGGATGTTGGTGTAATATAGCTGAATGCCACTGCTTAAATGTAAAAACAGCAGTATTCTGTAAGAAAATGTCCTTGTATATTTTTTTTTATCTTCAGGACAATATATTAGATTTTACGGCACTACCTAGATGGTGATCAAACCACAATGAGAGAACAAAAAGATAATCAGAAGTTTCAGATGAATTATTTACAAATCGATATAGATTACATTCAGATAAAAGCCTAACCATTAATAGTTTGTTTAATGATTTTTAAAAACACATTATGCTAGTTGGCTTGAGTTATTAAACTTGTTTACATGCAACTACTAACTTTTCTGATGAAAAATATTTAAAATCAATACATGATAGGACTTCAGTAGATAGATAACACAGGCAAGTTGCCATAGGATAATGCATGGCAAGGAGAATAATATGTAAATGTCTACATATGTAACAAGTTAGAAAATGCATCCATATCATAACATTCAAGTGCTTACGTGCTCTGTGATTTTTAATCTTGTATCCAACTTTTACTGAAGCAACTTAACCCAAATGTAGGGAAATAAATAACACAAGCATCTCTTGGCAGAAAGGGATAGGAGCAGGATAGGAAAACAATGTCTATCCATCCCAGTGTACACTCACTCATAGAGAATTTAGAATCACGAATATACCTAAGATGAACATTTTTGGGATGTCAGTGGGATTAAAAAAATAAATAAATAAAAAACAGGGTACACAGAGAAACCTATAATTAAATCTGTAGTTGCCAACATATTTTAAAGCTTTACAGCACTCCACGGTCTAATTGTAATGTGTTCTGCAGTGAAGTGATTTTGTGCAGTAACAACACTGCAGTTTCTCAGGAAAATGAAGACCAATTTAATGTATCTTGGTGACATGTATATAAAATGTTAGCCGCAAATTATGGACCACAATGATAAGCCTCTACATACTTTAAAAGAAAACACCTTTATTTGTAATCAAACAAGCAACTTTACAAACTTATTTTCAAAATAAAAGTACCACTACAGCTGTCAAAAGGCTATATTGCCATCTATTCATTTACCTTATCTGTGTGGCTACATCATTTGGATAAATTAAAAATGTAAATGTACTTTAAATAAGAATGTAACTATAACACACAGGCTAAGGCAGAAAGATGATGCATTATTTTATACTTTTCTTTTTTACTTTTTACGTTGTTGGAAGTAAAACTCATAATAATATCATGTTGCCAAAGCAAGCAAGATATTTTTTAAAAATTATAGAAAATGCTTAACTTTGTACCACAATTTTTTGTGTGGTATATACCATCTTTGTGAAGAAATAACTTCAACATGAAAAAAATCAAAATCATCCTTTAAAGGACAATATACAGAAGGAATGGGATAGGTATGGCATCGTTGTGCAGCATGTGCACTAAGTGTGCATGAAAACTCTTCTTCAGTATATGGTTCCAAAAACTGGATTCAGGTTTTAGCAGTAATTATGTCAGATGGATTTGTCTGCTGTCCTTTTACTGTATAATTCTCACAGCTCACTCACATATTTTTAAACTAAAAAAAATGTTAGTTTGCCATAAAAAAGTGATCCCTGTAAAAAGTAGAATAATGGATTGTGTTAAGAGGAGGGAGAAATCAAGCAATTTTGGAATTGAGGTGTAACATAAAAATGCAATCATAAAACAAAAACACTATTGTATAAAAGCAAACTGTTTTTTGGAGAACGTACATTTTCACAATCTACATGACTAATAAGGCCAAGTGAAGTAATTCAGTTGTTCCATACTGAAATGATGGAGTGGATTTCAATGGACATGTTGGTGAAGGGAACAGAGGAGAGGAGGTAGTTATGGTGTCAAGGAGAGGAACGCAGAAGGTCTGATGGTAGTGGATTTTGTGAAAAGGACAGACATGGCTGTGGTGAATAAGTACTTTAAGAAGAGGGAGGAACATAGGCTGACGTACAAGAGTGGAGGAAGATGCACACAGGTAGATTATATCCTGCGTAAGAGGGTCAGTCTAAAGTAGATTGTAGACTGCAAAGTGGTGGCAGGGGAAAGCATAGTTAGGCTGCTTAGGATGGTGGTCAGTAGCGTTACACTGGAGATCAAAAGAGGAGGAGAGTGAGGGCAGAGCCAAGAATCAAATGGTGGAAGTTGAAAAAGGAACACTGCAAGGTTGAGCTCAGGGAGGAGTAAGACAGGCATTGGGTGGCAGTGAAGAGTTATCAGACAGCTGGACAACTACAGCAGAAGTAGTAAAGGTTATAGCAAGAAGGGTGGTAGGTGTGACATCTGGAGAGAGGAAGGAGGAAAAGGAAACCTGGTGGTGGAATGGGCAAAGTACAGGAGAGGAAACAGAGAAATAGGTTGGTGAAGAAGAAGTGGGATAGTCAGAGAGATGCAAAAAGTAGACAGGAGTACAAGAAGATAAGGCAGAAGGTGAAGAAAGAGGTGGTGAAGGCTAAAGAAAAGGCATATGATGAGTTGTATGAAAGGCTGGACACTAAAGAGGGAGAAAAGGACCTGTACTGAATGGCTACACAGAGGGACCAAGCTGGGGAAGATGGGCAGCAGGTTAGGGTGATAAAGCATAAAGATGTAAACATACTCAAGAGCGAGGAGAGTGTGTTGAGCAGATGGAAAGAGTACTTTGAGAGGCTGATGAATGAAGACAACGAGAGAGAGAAGAGGTTGGATGATATGGAGATAGTGAATCAGACAGTACACTGGTTTAGCAAGGAGGAAGTAAAGACAGCTATGAAGAGGACGAAGAATGGAAAGGCCGTTGGTCCTGATGACATACCTGTGGAAGCATGGAGGTGTTTAGGAGAGATGGCAGTGGAGTTTTTAACTAGATTGTTTAATGCAATCTTGGAAAGTGAGGGGATGCCTGAGAAGTGGAGAAGAAGTGTACCGGTACCAATTTTTAAGAACAAGGGAGATGTGCAGAGCTGTAGTAACTACAGAGGGATAAAATTGATGAGCCACAGAATGAAGTTATGGGAAAGAGTAGTAGAAGCTAGGTTAAGAGAGGTGATGATTAGCAAGCAGAAGTATGGTTTCATGCCAGGAAAGAGCACCATAGATGTGATGTTTGCTTGGTGGGAGTTGATGGAGAATTACAGAGAAGGCCAGAAGGAACTGCACTGTATCTTTGTGGGCCTGGAGAAAGCATATGACAGGGTGCCTAGAGAGGAGTTGTGGTATTGCATGAGGAATTCAGGAGTGGCAGAGAAGTATGTAAGAGTTGTACAAGTTATGTATGAGGGAAGTGTGACAGTAGTGAGGTCTGTGGTAGAAGTGATAGATGCATTCAAGGTGGAGGTGGAATTACATCAGGAATTGGCTCTAAGCCATTTCCTATTTGTAATGCTGATGGACAGGTTGACAGACAAGATTTAGACAGGAGCCCCTTGGACTATGATACTTGCAGATGACATTATGATCTGTAGAGAGAGTAGGGAGCAGGTTGAGAGGACCCCAGAGTGGTGGAAATATGCTCTAGAGAGGACAGGAATGAAGGTCAGTAGGAACAAGACAGAATGTATGTGTGAAGATGAGAGGGAGGTCAGAGGAGTGGTGAGGATGCAGGGGATAGAATTGGCGAAGGTAACAGAACAGAGTAACGGGGAGTGTGGAAAAGAGGTGAAGAAGAGAGTGCAGGCAGGGTGGAGTGGGTGGCTGGAGAAGAGTGTCAGGAGTGATTTGTGACAGATGGATATCATCAAGAGTGAAGAGGAAGGTGTGCAGGACAGTAGAGAGACCAGCTATGTTATATGCGTTGGGGATGGTGGCAATGACCAAAAAACACGGGAAAGAACTGGAGGTGGAAGAGTTAAAGATGATAAAGAGTTGCATTGGGTGTGACAAGGATGGACAGGATTAGAAATAAGTACCTTAGATGGTCAGCTCAGGTTGAACAGTTTGGAGACAAAGTCAGACAGGCAAGATTGTGTTGGTTTGGACATGTGCAGAGGAGAGATGCTGGATATATTGGGAAAAGGATGCTAAGGATGGAGCTGCCAGGTAATAGTAAAAGAGGATGGCCTAAGAGAAGGTTTATGGATGTGGTGAGAGAAGACAAGCAGGTGGTGGGTGTAACAGAGCAAGATGCAGTGGACAGGAGGATATGGAAAAAGATGATTCACTGTGGCAACTCCTAACTGCTGAAAGAAGAAGATAAGGATGGTACTATGCACAACTAAAATAAATCTCTTAGGTAAGTAAGCAGTCAGTAAAACACTCATAAACAGAGTCTCGGCATTAAATAAGTTGAGAATGATTCTGTCCAAATAGATCTTTTAAAAATTATTGGCAGTCAAAAATAGTAGCTGCCACACTCTCATTCAGCTTATATGCCAAGATTTCTAATAACTTAAGCCACAAAGTAACTGTCATCTATTTCGCAAGTTTTTAGGTTGTTTTGACTAGCTAAATGTTGCTTAATGTAAAACTATTCTTTTTTTTTGTGCCCTTTGCATTAGATACAGTCTATAAAATAAAGAATTAACTATGTTGTCCAGAAGGATTTTTATCTGTTTATATTTCATGTTATTAAATATAAGATCGGACAAATATTGTGTAAAAATACATCATTCCAAGTAAGGTGAGCAAAAAAAAAAAAAAAAAACAGTACATCATAAGCCTGTTTTCACAAGTGTGGCATAAATCTGGAAAGGAAAAATAATCTTAAATAAGCCTAGTACTAATTGAATATTTATATCCGGGAAGGAAGCTATAGTGGACAGTAATGATGCATTAGCTGCTGGAAAATGTGACAAAGAAATGTTTAATGGTATAAAAGTGCTTCTAACTATAACATCTTTCGAAGTGCCTGCATAACTCTACCTCACTGTACCTGCCAAATTTGTCATGCAATGCAGCTGTCTGAAAACTTTATGGAAAGACAAATCTTCAGTGTATTCCATGCTTTTAAATTTGAAGGTTGTTAGTACAACTGAAGAAACATTTTAACACCACTTCATGAGTTTAATAATTATTAACTTATATATTTGAAAACAAATTTTTCTTCAATAAAAATGACCAGAATTAATTGTATGAGCTTAAAAATCATGAAAAATTAACTGAACCTAGCACCACAACACAAAAAAGGAAGCAAAGCATTTCTGAAATTGCCAAGTGACACATCATCAGAAGCCACTGAAGCCTTGCTTTCTACTGAAAAAAAGAACTGTATAATGAATAAAGAATAAGTATAATGAAAACAGAACTGTATGAATATATAAAAAAATCAAATGCAGTTTGCTAAAAAAGTGTCATTTTGGACAAGCATCTTTTAAAATATTTAACATTGAATCAAAAACTACTACAAAAAATCTTCAAGGTATGCACTTCATCCAAAGTAGTTTTATTGGATTTTATTTATTACAAATGTACCTTCAAAGAACTTTTCACTCTGAGATAAAATTTACATTTGAGCATATATTTGTTTTTTAAATAATTTCTTTGCTGTGTATACTGTTAGATACAAACATTTTTTGAATGCCCCTGATGATTTAAGTAGAGGGTGAATAGATATGCATTCTTTACTCCAAACTAAATTATATAATTTTAAATCTGAGCAGATTCGCATGTTGATGTTTGCTGCTTTGACAATACTAAATTTACCTAACATAGATGTGTATTCCTTGGAAATTAAAATACCACCATGACATAAATGCTTGGTTTTCTAGATTATACATTAAATAACATACGAGGTGTGAACCAAAAATACATGAATGTTATAAAAAAAGAAACGTTTATTGCAGTAAAAGATTTACAGCTACTAGACACCCTCAAAATACTCTCCTCCACTTCGAATGCACTTATCCCAACGCTCCTGACACTTTGCGAAGCAGTTCTGGAAGTTTTCTTTCCAAAGTGTCTTTAGTTGGGCTGTCGTGGCTGCCTGGATGTCCTCAATGGATTGAAATCGTTTGCCTCTCATGGCCATTTTCAATTTAGGTAACAGCCAGAAGTCGCACGGTGCCAGATCCGGCAAACAAGGTAGATGCAGACACAGCGTATTGTTTTTAATCGACAGGTATTGTTTTTAATCGACAGATATTGTCATACTAGAAGGGATGTGTGACAAGGAGTGTTGTCATGGTGAAGAATGAAACTGTTTCAACATTTTCATCTGTTATTGAAGTCGAGGGACGTCCTGATCTTTTCTCGTCTTCAACCAAGTCAGATCCATTACGAAATTGATCAAACCACTTGTAAACAGTCTTAATTGTTGGTGCAGTGTCACCATAAACCGATTTTAACATCTGATGGGTTTCCTGAGCTTTTTGCAATTTGAAACAAAATTTCATGTTAATGCATTGCTCGATATCCACTATTAACGACAATCCTGAAAAACACACTTGAACTCAACAGTGGCTCACAAATGACTGACAGTATCAAACAAGTTGAAACTTGTCACCAACTAGGCTCTAGGGTGTACATGTCAGAACCTGCATTGAATTGTTCCGCGTTGCTCTTGGATGGTGCTCTGCATCAACATTCACCGTACTTTTTGATCACACCTCATAAATAGTCCCACCAGCACTTATTCCCACAAAGTCCCACTTTAGAGAACTCTTACATACCAAAAATAATTGATTAAAATAATAACTTTATTCATCTGTCCATTCATTTTCTGAACCAGCTTACCTAGCACATGGTCGCAGAAGAAAACTGGGGGGAGTTGGAATAGAGAAACCAGCACTATATGGGACACAGTTCCTTCGAACGGCACATTTACGCACATACTCGTATTCATTCACACTAAAACAAGTTGACAGTTGGTCTGTCTGTATGTCATGCAACTGCACAATTAGCAGAAGCAGGAGTAAATGGAGAACAGTCAGAAAAATATAGGAATAAGAGAAGGTTGCCAAATTCTATACAGAAAACACCTAGTCCATGAACTGAACTTATGTAAAGCCCTGTAAGACAGCACTGCTATTTTCAGTACCATCAGGTTGTGCATGATAACTTAGTTCTACACAGAGATGCAAATGAATATGGTCTTGCCAATCTCTTTATTTTTAAATAGACAAAAAGTAACATAATGAGGAAGAAGAGCTTGGCTACTTTTTCAGGTAACATATATTATCATGTCTATGAAACAGTGCCAGATGACTTCAATTCAAAAGTAAATATACATGTATTATCAAACCTAATGAAATTTTTCTTGTTACCCTTTTAATTAATTGTTCCTTAAAACACTTGATAACTACATTCTCCATCCATTCCATCCATTGTCTCCCGCTTATCCGAGGTCGGGTCGCGGGGGCAGCAGCTTGAGCAGAGATGCCCAGACTTCCCTCTCCCCGGCCACTTCTTCTAGCTCTTCCGGGAGAATCCCAAGGCGTTCCCAGGCCAGTTGAGAGACATAGTCCCTCCAACGTGTCCTGGGTCTTCTCCGGGGCCTCCTCCCGGTTAGACGTGCCCGGAACACCTCACCAGGGAGGCGTCCAGGAGGCATCCTGATCAGATGCCCGAGCCACCTCATCTGACTCCTCTCGATGCGGAGGAGCAGCGGCTCTACTCTGAGCTCCTCCTGGATGACCGAGCTTCTCACCCTGTCTTTAAGGGAAAGCCCAGACACCCTGCGGAGGAAACTCATTTCAGCCGCTTGTATTCGCGATCTCGTTCTTTCGGTCACTACCCATAGCTCATGACCATAGGTGAGGGTAGGAACATAGATCGACTGGTAATTGAGAGCTTCGCCTTGCGGCTCAGCTCCTTTTTCACCACGACAGACCGATGCAACACCCGCATTACTGCGGATGCCGCACCAATCCGCCTGTCGATCTCACGCTCCATTCTTCCCTCACTCGTGAACAAGACCCCGAGATACTTGAACTCCTCCACTTGGGGCAGGATCTCGCTACCAACCCTGAGAGGGTACTCCACCCTTTTCCGGCTGAGGACCATGGTCTCGGATTTGGAGGTGCTGATTCTCATCCCAGCCGCTTCACACTCGGCTACGAACCGATCCAGAGAGAGCTGAAGATCACAGCCTGATGAAGCAAACAGGACAACATCATCTGCAAAAAGCAGTGACCCAATCCTGAGCCCACCAAACCGGACCCCCTCAACGCCCTGGCTGCGCCTAGAAATTCTGTCCATAAAAGTTATGAACAGAGTCGGTGACAAAGGGCAGCCCTGGCAGAGTCCAACTCTCACTGGAAACGGGTTCGACTTACTGCCGGCAATGCGGACCAGGCTCTGGCAACGATCGTACAGGGACCGAACAGCCCTTATCAAGGGGGCCGGTACCCCATACTCTCGGAGTACCCCCCACAGGATTCCCCGAGGGACATGGTCGAATGCCTTTTCCAAGTCCACAAAACACATGTAGACTGGTTGGGCAAACTCCCATGCACCCTCCAGGACTCTGCTAAGGGTATAGAGCTGGTCCACTGTTCCGCGACCAGGACGAAAACCACACTGTTCCTCCTGAATCCGAGGCTCGACTATCCGACGGACCCTCCTCTCCAGGACCCCTGAATAGACCTTTCCTGGGAGGCTGAGGAGTGTGATCCCTCTGTAGTTGGAACACACCCTCCGATCCCCCTTCTTAAAGAGGGGGACCACCACCCCGGTCTGCCAATCCAGAGGCACTGTCCCTGATGTCCATGCGATGTTGCAGAGGCGTGTCAACCAGGACAGTCCTACAACATCCAGAGCCTTGAGGAACTCCGGGCGTATCTCATCCACCCCCGGGGCCCTGCCACCAAGGAGTTTTTTGACCACCTCGGTGACCTCAGTCCCAGAGATGGGGGAGCCCACCTCTGAGTCCCCAGGCTCTGCTTCCTCATTGGAAGGCATGTTAATGGGATTGAGGAGGTCTTCGAAGTACTCCCCCCCACCGACCCACAACGTCCCGAGTCGAGGTCAGCAGCGCACCATCCCCACCATATACAGTGTTGACACTGCACTGCTTCCCCTTCCTGAGACGCCGGATGGTGGACCAGAATCTCCTCGAAGCCGTCCGAAAGTCGTTCTCCATGGCCTCCCCAAACTCCTCCCACGCCCGAGTTTTTGCGTCAGCAACCACCAAAGCCGCATTCCGCTTGGCCTGCCGGTACCTAGCAGCTGCCTCCAGGGTCCCACAGGACAAAAGGGACCGGTAGGACTCCTTCTTCAGCTTGACGGCATCCTTCACCGCCGGTGTCCACCAACGGGTTTGGGGATTGCCGCCACGACAGGCACCGACCACCTTACGGCCACAGCTCCGGTCAGCTGCCTCAACAATAGAGGCACGGAACATGGCCCATTCGGACTCAATGTCCCCCCACCTTCCTCGGGATGTGGTCAAAGTTCTGCCGGAGGTGGGAGTTGAAGCTACTTCTGACAGGGGGCTCTGCCAGACGTTCCCAGCAGACCCTCACAACACGTTTGGGCCTACCACGCCTGACCGGCATCCTCCCCCACCATCGAAGCCAACTCACCACCAGGTGGTGATCAGTTGACAGCTCCGCCCCTCTCTTCACCCGAGTGTCCAAGAAATGTGGCCGCAAGTCCAACGACACGACCACAAAGTCGATCATCGAACTGAGGCCTAGGGTGTCCTGGTGCCAAGTGCACATATGAACACCCCTATGCTTGAACATGGTGTTCGTTATGGACAATCCGTGACGAGCACAGAAGTCCAATAACAAAACACCGCTCAGGTTCAGATCGGGGGGGCCATTCCTCCCAATCACGCCCTTCCAGGTCTCACTGTCATTGCCCACGTGAGCATTGAAGTCTCCCAGCAGAACGAGGGAATCCCCAGAAGGTATGCCCTCTAGCTAGGTTCTAGGGTGGGTACTCCGAACTGCTGTTCGGTGCATACACACAAACAACAGTTAGGACACATCCCCCCACCCGAAGGCGAAGGGAGGCTACCCTCTCGTCCACCGGGGTAAACCCCAATGTACAGGCTCCAAGTCGGGTGGCAATAAGTATACCCACACCCGCTCGGCGCCTCTCACCGGGGGCAACTCCAGAGTGGTACAGAGTCCAGCCCCTCTCAAGGAGATTGGTTCCAGAGTCCAAGCTGTGCGTCGAGGTGAGTCCGACTATATCTAGTCGGAACCTCTCAACTTCGCGCACTAGCTCAGGCTCCTTCCCCTTCAGAGAGGTGACATTCCACGTCCCAAGAGCCAGCTTCTGTAGCCGAGGATCGGACCGCCAAGGTCCCCGCCTTCGGCCACCACCCAACTCACACTGCACCCGACCTCCTTGGCCCCTCCCATAGGTGGTGAGCCCATGGGAAGGGGGACCCACGTTGCCTCTTCGGGCTGTGCCCGGCCGAGCCCCATGGGTGCAGGCCCGGCCACCAGGCGCTCGCCATCGAACCCCACCTCCAGGCCTGGCTCCAGAGTGGGGCCCCGGTGACCCGCGTCCGGGTGGGGGAAAACGCCGTCCAAAATTTTTTTCCATCATAGGAGGTTTGTTTTAACCGCTCTTTGTCTCATCCCTCACCTAGGACCAGTTTGCCTTGGGTGGCCCTACCAGGGGCATAAAGCCCCGGACAACAGAGCTCCTAGGATCATTGGGACACGCAAACCCCTCCACCACGATAAGGTGGCGATTAAAGGAGGGGTAACTACATTCTTGTCTTCAAAATTACAATTCTCTTAGCTGGTGGGAATGTGGTAGGCAGTAGTGTTATACCATACACAATATGTTTTGCTGAATCAGTATGAAATAATGGCGTGAAGTGTAACTCCAATGCTTTAGCACGTAATCCTCATAGCACTATTTAAAATCTTCTTTTTCTTAAAAAGAAATGCAGGAAAATTCCAATTTACCAGAATGTAGTATGTCAAGACAGTCATTCATAAAGTCAACATTACATTCACAAGCTTTTCTCATATAATTATACTAGCAAAATACCCGCGCTTCGCAGCGGAGAAGTAGTGTGTTAAAGAGGTTATGAAAAAGTAAAGGAAACATTTTAAAAATAACGTAACATGATTGTCAATGTAATTGTGTTGTCATTGTTATGAGTGTTGCTGTCATATATATATACATATACACATATACACACATATACAGATATATTATATATACATATACACATATATTTTATATATATATATATATATATATATATATATATATATATATATATATATATATATATATATATATACACACACATACATACATACATACATACATACATACATACATACATACATATACACACATATACACACATAGATGCACTTACAATAACATAGAAATCAATATAAACAACATTAACATCATTATCATATGAGAATATGAAGTAATATATAAGAAGCACATTTCATATAAATATAAATTATTAAACAGTAAAATCTTCTTCTATAATTTGCTACCGTGGCTTTTCGTTGGTCTGTCCAGGATTTTAAATCACCTGTAGCTTGCAAACCGTTTCACCTATTGACTTGAAATCTGGTACACATATAATACGTCACGTCTGCTATCCGCTTTATGGGTGATGATTGTATTACTCTTTTTATGTTTATTTTATTTTAGAATCGACTCCTATCTGCGCACACCAGGGCGGCCGTGGGCAGATGCGTATGGTGTATTCACTCCATGTTATCGTGCATTGCGCTGTCACTGGTATTTTGATAAAAGAATTTGAACAATATATAAGAAGCGTATAAATTATTAAACAGTAAAACATTAACATTTAAGAAGTAAAGTTACATTGAGTACTACTGCAGTGCCTTCGGGTATACCTCATTTTTTGTTTGCCCATTACATGCTTAAATGTATACATTTTTTGGTGTACCTACCCGAGAAGACGCGACATATAACCGAGCGTGGGAGAAGCATGGATTTTAAACACGCGTTGAGTTCATCTGCTGGTCTCCCTCGTGGAATAACTGGTAATGTTTGACTAAAATGTACAGCGAGTAAAACGACATTACCTCCTTTTTTTTTTTTACGATCTCTGAGATCTTGCTTTTTTCGGTTCAAGGCTTCATAAGCTCTTTTATGTGCCATGGTGTACTTAATAAGTACTAATTATCCCAAACCATCATCTTTGAATGTTGCAAGACTTTCGCCTTGTATGTAGATCGGGGTAATTACATTCATTGCATTCCTAGTCTGAATCACAATCTGATTGTATGGGTGGTTACCTGGCACTGTAGGGTTGCCACCCATCCTTTAAAATACGGAATCGTGCCGCGTTTGAGAATGAAATTGCGCGTCCCGTTTTGAATCAATACTGGACGGGATTTATCCCGTATTTTTTTATCATTTTTTTTTTAAAGCAGCGTGTCATGCAAATCATCCCACACGCATTTTATGAAGATGCCTCCTTTCCTACTTTTGATTGGGTAATACTTGATGTCATCGTTAGTTTGATTGGTCTTTTTAACTGTCCAGTGAGGAGGGCGTGTCTTTTAAGTAGAGTCTGCAAAGTGTTGGCACTGAGATGTGGCGTCAGCGCCATAGTTGAAGCCCCTAACGTTGCGGTCAGCAAGTCGGCTAACATCCGCCATGTGCCGTCTTTCAGTTGCGAGAAGCAGATCATAGAATGGTTGAAACTGTTGCCCCTAATGTTGCGCCACAGCGTGTGGTTCGTTTATACCTCGTGTCTTCTCATTAAACTTTTATCTCGCGAATATGTTATTGCAATCCGCAGCGGGAGCGTTTCTATAAACTTAATTTAAAGTTACGTTTTACACCGTGCTTTGTTTCCCTTATGAACATGCTTGTATGCTTCACTCGCTCCGTTCTCAATTGTTTAATTAATTTTTTGCTCTTCGCTGTTTCCGGCTCTTCCTCCATTTCCCCCTACTTCGTTCTTTTATCTTGCGAATATGTTATTGCAATCCTTAACGGGAGCGTTTCAATAAACTGATTGAAAATAGTTTTGCATTTACCTTTTTAGTAAAAGGCGAGCTTTTAAGCCTGAGAAATCACCCCGTAAATGCACACGTTTAATTGCACATGTGTTAATATGTATGGTTACACAGTATTAAAAGACAGTGAACAACGTCAGTTACCTTTGTTCCCGCGTTTGATAAAAGGTGAGCTTTTAAGCCTGAGAAATCACCCCGTAAATGCACACGTTTAATTGCACATGTGTTAATATGTATGCTTACACAGTATTAAAAGACAGTCAAAAATTAACGTCATTGAAACCTGCCTAACTTTTGTAAGTAAGCTGTAAGGAATGAGCCTGCCAAATTTCAGCCTTCCACCTACACGGGAAGTTGGAGAATTAGTGATGAGTCAGTCAGTCAGTCAGTCAGTCAGTGAGTGAGTCAGTCAGTGAGGGCTTTGCCTTTTATTATTATAGATTTCTGACTTGCAGTCAATTTTAAATGCTGTTGTGAAAATTATATAAAGAGTTATATGAGGTAATGGCATTTTAACTAATTTTCTTAAGACAATAAATGGCTTTCAGACGAATTAAGGACTGATTTCAAAATTCTACTTCAAACATATAAAGCTTTACATGAGTGGGAACCCATTTATTTTTCCAGTATTTATTAATGCATGCATCTCAGAGCTGACCTTATATCAACCAGGTATCATTCTTATATAAAACACCAATAAAAATATAAATATTTTTGAGTTTGGGACTTTATCTAAAGATGCCATTGCATGGAAAAATCTGCTTGCTAGTTCATGGGATGCCCCATTAGTCTCAGTATTCAAATCCAAACTGGTAACTGATTTATTAAGGCTCTTCATAGTATTTTTAAGTTACTGGTTCAAAAAAAGAATAATGAAATTCAGTATGAAATGCTACAGATATTGTATAATTGTTTTCAGAAACTGAAGTAATACAGATTGTGTACTTACAGTCTTTGAGAATATTATAAAATGTTCAGAGAAGCCTGGGTGGTAAGGAATAATAAATTTGCCTGTTGCAAGGGATCACTGATGCACTACAAGTTTATTTTCTCAAGGAATACTTTTTTATTAGGTTTTTTGAGGGTTAAAAACATGCAACAATAAATAAACATAATAAATAAATCACAAATCAAACAAAAATACAATCAGTACAATAAGATGCAACCAACTCTTAAAATCTTAGCCCTACCCAGTTCAGAGAGCTACACTGTATGTGAACAAAAACCTATTAAAAGATAATAAGGTTCCTCATGTGTATTAAGACATCAAAAGAAAATATGTACAGAGACAGAGGCCAGTCTGTCTTATTTTAGAACAACATTAATGAATTCTTGCCAAATTCTTAAGAAGCTTTGCAGCATTCCTCACTGAGAATTAAAAAAATATATACTGTATTTTTAGTAAATTTCAGACAGTGCACTACCATTCGGTTATGGAGGATAGGTTAAGATTCTTTCAAAATAAATCAGCACACAGTCAATGTAATATGGAAGATCAAAACAGATGTAATTCTATTTGGTGTAACTCCAAACAGCTCCATAAAGGATTAGCAAGAACTGTAAATCTACGTATTTGATAAATAAGCTAATATGTTTCCTCAAAAAGACATCTGTAGAACAATATCAAAGTATACAGTATAATATAGTGAGGCAGCCCAAGATGACATTGTTTGGAGTTAGGATCCTGGCCCCAATAAACTGAAGTGAATTTTAATCTTGAAAGATCCGAGTGATGCACACTTTTAAGATTAATAACACCATTACTGGCACTAATTGATAAAGAATTTTATATTATAGATGACTGAAATCCTTTTCTTTGAAAGACAAGGTAAAGACACAAAAGAATACTAACAATGACAGGCTTTACTAAAATTGTTCAGCACAACAAATCCACCAACATAACAAGCCCAAAATCCAAAAAAACCTCTGCAGCATATGCATAACAAAAACACCCAGACCTCGAAGGCTTAGTTAATAAAATACTTTAATATAATTGATTCTAAACATTTAAGAATTATACGAAACACAACAAGAAAATTAAGTAACACATTAGCAAATTGCCTAGCATTCAGAAACCGCCTCACAACTATTGCTAACAATTGCATAGGGTGTGCAACACGAAATGACTTGATCTTTTCTGGAAAAAGCTACCAATGTCCTCCTTGCTATTAGCAAGTATACTGGGAGTTGACTGAAAAGAGGACACTCTTGTTTAACTTAATTTTGAGCACAGAGTGTCATGTTTTAGTCAGAGTATATTGCCTGGCTTACATTTATTTTTCCCTTCTAAATCTTATTTGTTTTATTCATTCTGCATCTTTATATTTGTTTTATTATAAAGTCTTTTTTAAGTTATTTATGGTATAAATGTATTTTTTGTAAACATTGTTTTCTTTATTTATTATTTACTGTCTGTGTATTTCATGTTCTCCCATGTCCCTTATGTTTTGTGGGTAGAACCCTATGGGATGGGGATACCCTGATGTCATCGCTGAAAGTCTGGACTGGACCAGACATGGACAAGCTCCTCAGGTGGTCCAAGGAGTCAGGACTACCTGGAGAAGCCAGTATAAAAGAAGCTCCATAAGCTACATTGGGGCTTCTTGGGGAAGTTGGAGCAGACAGCACTTCGAGAGCACAACATATGCACTTCCAAGCTGCTAAAACCCATTCGCCTGGATGTGCAGTTGCCACTGATCCTTAGATGTGGATACTGGTCTTGGGTTGGCTTACAGAGCCGGGGGAACACAGGTGGCCTTTGACCCTGGATGACCAGATTGGGGTGAACTCAGAGTTGAAGAAGCCTGGAACACGTGTTGCCACAGGACACTTGAATGTCATGCTGGAAGTGGCCACTGAAAACGACAGCGGTCCTTTTTGGCCACCCACCAGCAGTCTGAATAAAATGACTAATGTGATTCCACAATCTCTCACGCCCTCCTGGTTCATTACAATGTTGGAGTGGGTGGGAGTAGATACTTTAATGTTTTGTTGACTGGCGTTTGAGGAGACCTCCTGGTTCATTACAATGTTGGAGTGGGTGGGAGTAGATACTTTAATGTTTTGTTGACTGGCGTTTGAGGAGAGTGTATCATTGTGAGTATTGTGACTTTTTTTTTTGGGTTATGGATTTTTTTGCTTCTGTTTTATGGCTGAACTTTTACACAATTTTTGTGTTGTTTTCGCCATTTTTGTTATCTTTTTGATCCTAACAAATAAATATCAGCATTTATAAAGATCTTGTGTTGGACTTATTTCTAGGGTGGAGGTTTTCAGAGTTTGTCTCCCAATGAGTAGACGAAGAATGCTTTAAAAGAATAAACAAAACTGCACTGGTCAATTAGGTGTGTGGTAATTGCCACTATACAATATTACTCTAATATGTAGGTCATGTTACAATGATTCAATGTTTTTCTTATGTTTTAAGATACTAAATATATTTCAGTTATTAATATAAGATTATATAATATAATAGTAAGGATGTTAAACAGTACTGCAGGACTATCAACCACCTAAGATACTATGCTTCATATTTAAAAAAATAGTTTGAATATGTACAAATGCACACTTAAAATCATTGTTGCTATATAAATTTTAAATTGGTTAAGTGTACATAATTGTATTATTTTCACAATGTTCTTCAACTTAACATCTACAATTAAAATATGACCACTGTTCAGTCCTCAAATACTGATAACATGTTAATCACATCAAAAAAACACTACAATACTAGATAAATCTTTCCCCTTACAACTAACTGCAATTTTTAATTCATTTTGTGATGTACAACTTATTGTGCAAATATTCAGTGTTATCAACGCATTAGACCAGGGGTAGGCAATGTCGGTCCTGGTGAGCTGCAGTGGCTACAGGTTTTCATTCCAACCCAATTGCTTAATTAGAAACCAATCACTGCCAATCTCAGACCTTATTTAATTTTATGGCTTGTTAGTCTGTGCAATGTAAGGCTCTTATATTGTAGATTTTTTTCCTTTCCAAGGATATCATCCAAATGATTTGAAGCCTAAAACAGATCATTTTCAGTCTGTTACATTTTTCTATTAAGTGTTTTATTAAATCAAACAGTGCATGATGAACGCACACAGATGTAATTGGAAAAAGCTAGCTGGAGAACTGCTGGCTGCTTTGTCTTTTATGTCTTATTGCTAATAAGGAGCAATTAAAACACTGAATGCAGCAGTTTAAGATGGAAATAAGCAATTAAGGTTGGAGAATCTTAACAAGCGAGACCACTAAAATGAAGCATCAAAATGTCACTTAAGCAATATGTGCTTCATCAGCAATAATTGAGTTCTCGTTAAGGAACTCGGTTGGAACAAAAACCTACACATACTGCGGCTCTCCAGGGCCGACATTGCCCACCCCTGTATTAGACTGTTCCTAATACGAATATTGTTGTGCTTTACTATGTATTTATCATACAATGCACTGAAGCTGCAGTGCTGCTTTAAAAAGTATTTCTGTATGTTTCAGAACCTCACTGTAACTAAGTCATCTGTGAAACACACCAAACATGAATATTTCACAAAGCCTTTTCTAATGTTTCCATAACACAAAATTATATGATAAAGACATATTTAAAATGGAACCACTGCTTTCCAAGCCACAGATACTAAAGAATGGAAAAAAGACTTACATCTCCATCACTGACAGCTGCTGTATGGGAGGGCTGGACAACAGGCTTAGAAAAGGTCATCTTCTTAGGGGAGGTGATGTTGTCTTCAGGATGTTTGATGGCTGGGTCAGGAACAGTTACTACTGGCTGTGCAGTAACTATCTGTGGGGTAGTCAGCTGCACCACTTGAGTAGGTTGTCCTAGCATTACAGATTGCCCTAAAAGAAACCATGAGACTATATTTTATGATGATTAAAGAAAAACATAAATAAAAACTAAAACATTTGATCGTGATTAACAAATACTAGTAATGTGCAAATATTAATTTTTGCATAAATTATCTTAATTTTGTTCAAGAAGCAATGATTACGACTACAAGACCAAGACCAGCTTTGAGCAAACTGACATTTCTTTAAAATGTACACTCACTCTGACATCCACAAAAATTGTAACCAACATAATGTGGAAGAAAACTCAGACAAGTAGTGAATGTGTAAGACTATTAGCATAAAAGGTGCGCACAATTTGAACCTAAGACCACAGAACTTTGAGAACTATTAGTTAAAAGTACTATTCCTGTTAGTTAAAAGTACTAGCACCTGATGTTAAAATACATTTTATTGTGGCCTATCATGTGTAATTAAAATTTTTGAAAGTCACTTTCAAGAGTTTATTTAAAAAAATACTATTCCTTTTTTCGTAATGACCAAGTATGAAGACAACTTCAGCTTTGAAAAATATAGTACAGACCAACACAATCAAGTCCAATTGACATTTAAAGTATCTGCATAAGTAGGAAGGTTTATTTTTTTTTATAAACATTTATGTGCATGTATTATATTTGTTATAGAAAAATAGCATGAAACATCAGTATGTTTGCAACAATCAAACAGAACAGTAATATTACAGTAATAGCAGTATATCACTGTCACATGTACAGAGTACAATGAAATTAGTACACTAATGTTTGAATAAGGGCGGCACGGTGGCGCAGTGGTAGCGCTGCTGCCTCGTAGTTAGGAGACCCGGGTTCACTTCCCAGGTCCACCCTGCGTGGAGTTTGCATGTTCTCCCCGTGTCTCCGTGGGTTTCCTCCAGGCGCTCCGGTTTTAAATCCCCTCCTACCTACAAGTTATGGTTACGAGAAATTTTCTCAGCATTTCCTTGTGATAATACACTTTCAGGGTGAGAATGATGCCCAAAACCAATGGCTGAAGCGCTGCCATGCAATTGAGTGGGAGGAATTCAACTCGAACATAATCTGAATGTGGAAGCATGTTGTGGGCAGCACAGTTATCAATCAGAAGCCGAATCATCCTTTTTTTTTCTTCATATTGTGAGGTTTCTGAACTCTTTTGAGAAACCCACCCCCACCCCCACCCCCACTCCCACTCCCCACCCAATGGGAACGACATGCTGAAGTGCGTCCTGAAGCGCGATTGCCACATCTGTGGAAGCTTGTTTGTCCGTTTCCGGGCAGAGTAACAATAGGCTCATAGCGCTGCAGTAAAGCGACACAGAAGCAAATCATAAAAGATCGGGGTCGCATTATAAGTCCCTGTCTTGCACCCCAAAACATAAGGCTGATTCTCAGTACTTTAGCAAAACCAGCTTTATTCAGCTTGAAACAGGAACGGCACACTTATTTATTGTAGCGTGATCTGCTACTCTGCTATACAAAGACACAGCAGATCAGTAATCAAGTTACCTGTTACATGCATTTACAATGTTCCTTGCATATCACCCATCGGTATCTTTTCTTTTTGCTTTGGCGGAGAGACACAGCATAGCTGAGAGACGCAGCACAGCTTTGAGCTGGCTGTTGCCCCAGCATCAGATAAACAGTCTTCAATAGATGCAGAGTTTGGAATTCAGGGCGCTCTTCGGCATGCTGTCTAGTTGGGGGAGGTCCCGAGAGAGTTTACAAACCTGACATTTTCTTGAATGAATGCTGCATTAATAGGAATGTTTCTTGAACGCGCATCACTGAACCACATAAAAACTGCTTTTTCAACGTCTTCAAATGCAGCAGTTCACATACGTTTGCAACCCAAGATTTTTCTTCTTTTTTTGCTCGGTCTTTCAAGAAAGTTGACAGCGTCGATAGCAACAGCGAAATTCCGAATTCACTGGCAACGTCTTTTTTCTTTTTGCCGCAATCAAGAGCTGCAAAAAATGTAAAGTTTTTTTTTCCTAATATGAACTGTTGTCATTTTTTTCGTGTCTGCTGCGTCTATAGGAGGTTACAATGAGTTAAATTCCAATGGATGTTTTTCAAATGTTGACGAGCGATAAGCAAAAAGGTATCACTGAAATCTGCAGGAAACAAAAAAAGGCAAAAAAAAAAAACTACGAGGAAGTGTTTCTGTTTGGGGGATTGTTGTGCACAACTGAGCTGCGGCCACAGAACTAACTGTTCTGTGGATGATTCATTCAGGCATTTCAAGGTCTTTTGGGCACTTCGTTGTAATGAAAGTATCTGCTGAATGTACTTTGTAGTAACGAGATTTCTATAGACTCGCGTCATATGGGGAAACTGTCGGGACCATAAAAACACTTCGTTGTAATGAAAATTTCATTGTAAAGATATTCGTTGTAACAGAATTTTACCTGTAGTTATAATCATCAGTTTAATAGCAGATAATTCAAAGCATGTTTTTAAGACTTTCCTCCACAACCAGAACAATTAAAAACTGGGCCAAAATGCAAACAAAAGTGGCATCTTTATTAACAAAATAAATAAAAGGAATGGAAATATGGGGAACATAAAGTAACACACAAACACAAATAAAAAAACAATATAACTATACAGGTTTTGAACCCTGTCTACCTGCTCAGATTGTTGGCACACCTCTTTATTATCTTAGAAGTACCATTATGTGCTCCTTTCTGACTTTCTTTTTTCCCTTCTCATGAAGAAAGCTCAAACTCAACTTCTGACTCAAGATACTTATGGTTTTTACAAGATACTTCTGGTTTTTAATCGTTTCCAACAGTCTCCTTTTACCAAACCAAGGGATAACTAACTACTTAGTGGCCCTGTTTACATGGATATTCAGGCCAGAACTCTCTTTAGTGTTCCCTGGTATTCTGGCACCTCTGAGACTTCCCTTGTTTCAAATAGCTAGGTCTCCCAGGTGGCCATTCACCTGTCTATTTCTTTAAAGACCAATGTTGCTCCTATCCCTAAAGACTCCTAACACTTCTCCCTGGATTTGTCTTTGAGCAGCATGGCCCAAAGCCATGTAAGACAGACTGGCATTATCCATTTTACCAGGCTAAAACACAAGTCTGTGGTTTAGCAAGGCACTGCTACACACTCTTAATATCAGCTTCTTCTTGGTGACATCTCTCTTTGAAACAAAATACAAAAAAATTATCAAACACCGAGTGATATCTCAGAGCCTTGTTCTCACTGTACCAGTTAAACATTTGGCTCAAATAAAAGAACTATAATACAACCATAAGTAACACTGGCGGACAGATCATTGCACCAATTATTAATGAAAAGGATGGGCTTATATGCAAAGCAAGACCTATATTCCTTTTATTTATTTTTTTAAAAGCCATCACAAACCCTGATCTCTCTTTTCATCAGGATAACTACACTCAAGCTGGCCGTAACTTTGGATGTCCATAGCTAGATCCCATAGTCTAGAGGGGGTGGAATTAAT
Source organism: Erpetoichthys calabaricus (assembly GCF_900747795.2). Lineage (NCBI taxonomy): Eukaryota > Metazoa > Chordata > Cladistia > Polypteriformes > Polypteridae > Erpetoichthys > Erpetoichthys calabaricus. The sequence continues at coordinate 48,409,376 of NC_041403.2, forward strand.
AGAGGTTGAAGCAATTCCTTTATCCTAAAGGGCAATTGTGCTGGACTGGTAGAGTACTGTATAAAAGCCACATATATGTCTTGCTGAAAATCGCAACTGACTGATTACCATTGCCCAGAAGATGTGATTTTCCTAGCAACAAGCGCACTAGTGTATCTGAACTCCAAACAAAAACTGCAGTACTGCCTGCAACCAGAAGGTGTGACAAAGGCAAAGAAGGAGACGAGCTCCTTACACAAACAAAGGAAGCAAACTGATGATTCTTCCACGTGTCTGTAAAAAGGAAAGGAACAAAAAATAGCTTACACTAAAATTTTTAAGTACACCTACTCTGATACTGAGAACTATTTATTGTAAATTAGTAGTCAGAACAAAGCCACCTAATGTACTGTACTATTGGTGAAACAGTAATAAAATTGCAAAGGATAACTTCCGGCTGTTAAAAATGTATCATCCTAAATCCCAGTAAGAAATTGGAGAGCACGCACAGATACAGCTGTGGTGAAGGGGAGGGGGTGGGGGGTGGGTTTGGCTGGGTTGGGGTGGAGGGGTTGGGTATGAGGATTGACAAAACCAATGCTACCTTCACTGAGCAGGCCATATAAACTTAATGACTAAAGAATTTATCTCTTTTGATTACACGAAAGATCTGAATTCATAAGTTATGTGCATTTTGTCTATAGGTGAGAAAAAGTTCAAGTAAGCTAACAATTTTATATTTTGTATTGTTTGTTTTTGTACTTTATCTCTATATAAAAGATATATCTATATATAGATGTATCACTATATACTTGCATCATCTATCGCCTATTATCCTTATGTTATAAATAAATTGTATTATTTTGTTTATTGCAGCAAGCAGGTCTGGGTTATCTGTGAAAATAAGTCTATCACCATGTTGAACCACCACAGAGAAAAGTGAAAGTGTTTAATTTTCGCAGATTTATGAACTCATTTATAAATTATACAGATGTTTTCATATACAGTGGAACCTCTGTTCACGACCATAATTCGCTCCAAAACTCTGGTCGTAAACCGAAGCAATTTCCCCCATAGGATTATATGTAAATACAATTAATCCGTTCCAGACCATACGAACTGTATGTAAATATATATTTTTTTTAAGTTTTTAAGCACAAATATAGTTAATTAAACCATAGAATGCACAGCGTAATAGTAAACTAAATGTAAAAGCATTGAATAACACTGAGAAAACCTTGAACAACAGAGAAAACTAACACGAATAGTTTGCGCTATAGTGCTACCAACCGCTGGCTAAAAACACTTTTTTTTTTTTTTAATGAGTTTTAAGCACAGGGGAAAAAAATTAACATTTGAAAAAATCCGTAATTTACTAAACCACCAAGAAAAGTAACATTGCAACAATGCACGCTACGAACCGATCGCTGTAAACAGAAGTGAAAATAAAATCAAGCCCAGTGCATTCTTTAACTGCCTTCCTACCTTATGCATCCAGCTCTCTCTCGCGCTGCCTGTGTGTGTGCCTCTGTCTCTCTCTCTCTCGGCTGCCTGTGTGTGTGTGTCTCTCTCTTCTGCTGTCTGTGTGTGTGCGCGGCTCTCTCTCTCGCGCTGCCTGTGTGTGTGCTGCGCGCTCTCTCTTGCTCGCTGCACAGGAAATGCCCAGGGAGAGACTGAATATGTACAAACCGAAAGAGAAACTTGCATGTTCGTATACAGAGTGTGTGTTCGTGAACCGAGGCAAAAGTTTGGAGAAGTTTTTGGTCGTAAACCGATTTGTACGTGTACCGAGACGTTCGTGAACCGAGGTTCCACTGTATCTGGTGTCCCAGCTAGAAAGTGAAACAGAACCCTTACTCAACCCACATTAGGCAACACTGATAATTAAATTAACCAAGTGACTAACCACTCATTTCCAATAGTCAGAAGTTGCCACTTGCTGGGCATCAGTGTTCTACAATGTTAAGCCTTCTCTCATTCATTTGCACTGATCCCTTTTGTCTCTCTTTGTCCGTTTGTCTCTCTTTCTCTATCCCTGTCCCCTGTGTCTCACAGACTGTATAATGGCCTGCCATCAAATGTCCCTGTTGAAATATTACACTCTTCCATCTAGGCTCCAGGTCTCTTTCTCTCTCTCTCTCATACTGGCGCCACTGCTTACTGTCATTCTGAGGCATCCAGCACATTTACACAATTTGTTAAAAAAAATAAAACACAGTTTGCATTTAAAGATAATCTGTCAAGATACACTAAAGACTTGCATTCTGCATTACAGCAAGAAAAAACAACACAGAAAAATGTCCAGGGTATGAAAAGTTATAGCACATTTATATAACACAAGCACCTTTGGGATGTAGGGGGGAAAAAAACAAAAATATGAAAACTTGCATGACTTCGGAGAAAATATACAACATATAAACAGACACTAATATCCACTTTTTCAAATAAGTTAATAATGAATCTATTGTCATATTTTAGCCAAGGTCCCCGCCCCCCCAAGATGGGATTCAAATGCCATTTTCATAAAGTCTATTTTGTTCATTGTTTATGTCAACATTCATTCCGAAGGCACTTGTGGTGTTGGGAGTTCCTTTTAGTGTTTATTTGTGAATATCTGGATTTTTTTTTTTTAAATATGTGATATGTTTATTGACTTCGCCTTTTTGATTTCGGATTGGGACTTTGTTGCTTTTGGGATTGCCTTTTGAAGTCATTGCCTTGTTTGGCTTGCACTCCTCTGAAGTTATTTTTGTACCACAGAGCATTTTTATATACATATTTTTTTTTTTTTTTTTTTAAACTGGCTGGGTGGACAATTTCTTCTTCTAGTGGAAATTTTGAGACTTTTTGTGCTGATGCACTTAAGAACTTTTAAATTCATAATATCTATATTTACAGCACAGATATCAACATTTCAGACTATAAAAAATGATATTGCTCTGTTTCTCCTAACACTTTTCCTTCCATTTATCCTTTATATCCCATGATCCTAATTGGGACAACGGGGATAAATACAAAACCAAATGCAATGATTACAATGTATATTACCTGCAAGTTTGTATTTGTCAATTTCTGATATTTATTGCCTGAAATTTTTTGAAACCTAACTTCAGATGCATATTCAGATGGAGAAACCTCACAAAATGAATTAATCTACATCACTTTTGAAGCATATTAATTTTACCTAGTCCTTTTATCACAGGTAAAAACTGACAGTCAGCATTTACTAAATATAAAAACCTAAACGTGCAAAACTAAAAATGGGTAAGAGATGATCAGTTTAACACTAATCCTTCATTAAAAGAAATGTATACTGTGGTTGTTCCTTGTCTGCCATAACTAAAATGAAAAGATTCCATACAGGAATATACTGTACTTACCTTTGTACCACTTCAAAAAAAAAAGTGGTTTCTGAGTTACTAGGAAAAGCTGGTGACATTTGTCTACCAAATGAAAGAACATATAACAAAAGCCAAGTTATTGCTGCAAACTGTAGGGGCATATTTTGTTATTTTTTGTTTGCAATGTCAATTAAAACAGAATGTGAAGTGTCACCCAAGTATTAGTGAAATGACAATGTCAGATGCTTTCATTCTGGACATTACATCTTTATTTGCCAAGAGTAGTGATGAGCAAACTCCACGGTGTTTTGCTTCACTTCGAGTTCGAAGAAATCGTGGAGGTGTTCACGAATATCACCAAACTCAGCAAAACACATTGAAGTCACTGAACTAGAACAAGATTTGACTTTTGATTTTTAAAGTGTCCCCGAGGGCTAGGGTAATATCTACCAACTATACTGAACAGATTATTGTAGCCAAAAAGGTGACCTGAGCTGTGCAGCAGCAGTGCTAACTACTGCACCACTGTACCTCTGTGAGATCAAAGAAGAAAGAACACAGTCGGAGATGCACAAATGTATATTTTATCAAAACAAAGCATAAATGCCAAAATCGTAGACAACAGTTAAAAAAAATATATAGGTCGCTTTATGTTGATTTACGTGAGAAACTATTGGTTTTTTGGAAAAATATTCCTGATGAAAAGGTAAAAAACAGCCCTAAAAGAGTTTAAGGCAGAAAATTCAAAGTAGTGTGTTATGATTGAAGCCGCTGGCTCATTCTATTTTTTGAAGTTGCAATGAAGGCTCTCTAAACTGCTTTTCATTGGGTCACCTGTGTTCTGGGGGATTGCGTCACACTCTCACAAGGTTTGTTTTAATGATCCAATTGGCTAATTACATATGCATTGACCTGTACATTTGGCGACAAGCAGAGAGATAACTCATTATTTATGCTGTTTATGTTTCATATAAATAAAATTTGAGAACCTGCATTATTTACTGTACTTATCTCTTAACCTCCTTAAATTAAGTTCCCCTACTATACATAGTATTAATGTACCTTTATGGCTTTACATTTTACAGTATTTGTTTTTATGGAAAATGTAAAAAACTGGTATGAATACTGATGCTATAGTAGTTCACCAGCTGCCTTAGCACCTTTGGTTTCCTTGAAGTCTGCATGTTCTTTTTATATCTTGTGACGAGCGGCAGGGGGCAGTACCCAGCCGGGACGTCCGGAAGGACCGGAGGAGGGATTACGCCTCCTCCGGACCATGAGTCGGCGACCGCCCTGGTGGCTATGGGGACCACGGGAACAGAGCATGGAAGCTCAACCCTATAGGGGCCCGTGGTCAACGCCAGGGGGCGCCCGAATGCCTGGAGAGTCCTGGTCCTCAGCACTTCCACCACATCCGAAAGTGCTGGGGGGACGAAGACCAGGGACACCTGGAGTGCTTCTGGGTGCACAGCCGGCACTTCCGCCATACCAGGGAGTGCCGGCAGAAGTTCATTGGGAGGCACCTGGAGCACGTCCGGGTGAATATAAAAGGGGCCGCCTCCCTCCATTTGATGGCTGGAGTTGGGTGGAAGAGGACATACCTCGGAGGAGAGGAGTGGAGGCGGTCACGAAGAGAAGCATTGTGAAGAGCCTGGATAGTGGGTGATTGGTACAGGAGTACTGGGTTGTGTGCACTGTAAATAGCGACAAATGTATAATAAACGTGTGTTGATGATTGAACCTTCGGTGTCCGCTTGTCTGTGTCCGGGACGCCTTCCACAATCTGCATGAGTTTTCTTTGCTAATACCGAGTTTCTCCCAGTGTTAAAATCTACAGTGTGTCAGCCAATAGACTAGCAATACTAACTGTAAGCATCATCATGTGTTCTTCATAGTGCCAACCACTGTGCAACCATGTCTCTGTGAGACCAAAGAAGAAAGAACGTAGTAAGAAATGCCAAGCTTTATAACCAATTTGTAATGCAAATGATCAACATTATATATCGGGGTGGGCAGTCTCATCCAATGTTGGCTGTTACAGCTCCGGGGGATGTCACGCTGACCTTGCAAAGCAGACGTTTTCCTAAACTGGCCGAATTATCAGTAAATAATTCAACAAAAATGGGTGAATGCAGCAAATTTGCTACAAATAACTGTTTGGCGAAATTAGTTGATCAACACTAGCTAAGAGATGTGTTTCGCTGATTTCCTCTTCATACCTACCTCCTATCAATTGTGTTTTACAATTATAATTATCAGAGCCTGGGGGTTTAGAGCACATTTCATAATACTTCTGTTGTTTATCTTGCCTCTTAGATAATTGTTTTCTCTCTCATTTCTTTGGTTTGTCACAGGCTGCATGATGTATTAATAACATCACACAGATAGTTTAATAAACAGTCCTAAATATTTAATCACTTGTACATTATCAGCTGGCATACATCACAGCACAACAGGAGTAATTAAAGCATAACAAATTAAAATTAATATATGTCATAGTATTTTTACTAGAACCCACTTTATACAGCATAAATAATACTAATAAATAAATATACACAAAGCATGGGATTTCAGCTAAATAAAGTGATTAAATGATTGACTGGCTGCAGCTGAATAATATAAGGTCAGAAAGCCTTAAATTATTTCTTTTAGGTGTTTACAATGCCATTCTGTTCAACACTAATGAAAAACTGAATACTCTGGAAATTTAATGTGACTACACTAGAATTGCTATAACTAAAATAAAACTGAAGTTAACTCTCTTTAATCACAAAATTTCAATAAATTCATAGGCTAGGTATTGTCTTGCTTCACACATTAGTCTCTTTAAATGGTTTATTTTTTCTTCCAGTTATATGAGCTGATTATTCCCTGAATGAATAAAGAAAACATTAGCCTGAGCACTGGATTTCAATATAATAATCACAATCCAACAGTTTAAATACAAGATGGCAGGGAATATAATAAAAATAATGGTAACAGCTCAGTGCTAGCCACAGCACCACTGTGGTACTTCATTTACAGATATATTTGTAACCAAATGCCAATGAATGTATAGTTTTTGCTAAGACAAGCACCTTTGCAAAATGCACACTACCTGGGAGTTTCCAATTTGTTGCAAGTTTTGGTAACTACTGTAAAAAATTTCTTTAATTTAAAAAATGAGTTCCATTTTCTTCCTTTATGTGTTGTGTAAGGAGGTAAAAGGTAGACATTTGATTTAAAAAAGCAACTTTCAGACAACTATTCAATATATGCATCTGTAAGCAATTATCACATTTCCAAAAACAGAACCAATGGAGCCACCTTTAATGGTTAGCTTGCATGGAGACAAGACAGTATTCCTTTCCAAGGATGTAATTACAAAGGCAATGGTGAAAGTACTGGCACAAGCTGTTCATAACTGTAGTTTCTGAGCACTGCAATGAATTATTAGGATGGGAAATGGCTGGAAACCATTTCAGTAGACCTATTGCAATTTAAATTGACAGCAGGAAAAAATCTATGTACAGTATACAATGATGTATTAGTGAAAAACAAAAGATGTCTTTAGGCAAATCTTTGAAGAACAGATTCACTAAAAACATAAATCTTTCACAAAGGAGATCATTGTTTAAACAATGAGAAAACCTGAAGTGAAAGCTCTGCAATATCTGCAAGGTTTATAAACTGGGCAGAGGTTTGCTGCCAGGGACTTTCTATTTCTGGACAATAAATTGCCAAATCATCTGTCGCATGGCTAACCACATTCTTTCCAGTATGTACCACAAATGCTTTGTAAGAGAAGAATCAAAGCTTTAAAATGAAAGAAGTGGGGACTATAAATTGATGGGGAAGAAACACTTACTGTGTTTCGCTGAGCTTGCTATTTTCAGAATAATTTTAAATGTTTTGTTTTTAATTTGTATTAATTTGCTTAAAACATAAATGAATGGAATCAGTCATCTGAAAATAGTTCAGAAGTCCTAACGGGAGTAGCTGAAAGAAGAAGAAAAGAAGATGGAGGCACAGCATTTGTCAGATAGGCAAAGGACTAATATAAATAGACTACTATGCAAACAGACATTTATTTTTACTTTATTATTGTGAGTTTTGCCAACTTATTTGTAGGTAATGTATAGCTTATTTTTACTCAGAATTTTTTATGATGCCAATTGTATTGTTTACAGTTATGAGAATAAACTATTTAGACCCTAATACAAAATATGCCATAGTTCTGGGACTAATTATTTTTTCTCTTTATAGATTGCTGTTAGGAGATGTAATTTGAAAGCATAATACCTCAATTATAACTGCATGTACTAAGCGTTAAAACTGAATAATACTTCAAATTTGGCCAGTTATCAACTAGATTAGTAAAGTTAATGTGAAACAATAAAACTATTTAATATTATTTGTAAAAATTTATGTAAAACTTTAATATGAAATACTGACAACTCTTTATTCAAAGGACTTAAATCTTAAGAGGTTTTATGATTCAGCATTACTTTTTTACCTAACATGGATCAAAACTTCAGTTGTCATAATTCTGTACAAATTTTCAAACAGCAAATTTCCCTATGCCATAAATATAAAATGGCAATGGTTTCTTAATATTTTGGATACAGAAACGATTTTATGAAGCACACTTGCAAAGTTTTCATTTTAGGATGTTCATATTATTTGACTGTTGCTCTACAGTACTACCAACTTCAAATATGCACAAAGGATACTATTAAGACCTAGAAAGGCTAAAAGAACAATACTCCCTCATTACTAGTCTTGACTATTCTCACCCTGAGCAGTGGTGATGAAAGTATAATATTTGAATGCTGTACCTTAGAAATATTGCAAATTTGTTTGTTTTTTGCTTTTAAAACAGAACACAGAAGCACTTTACTTTGTTAGTTGCAAATACGAATATTACAACAAATAACAGAGTGCTTTATTATAGACAAAGTTGAACCTTGTCTCTTTCTAAACCAATCAAGCACAGCAGCAAGCATAATAACCAAAACTACAGAACATTTTTTTTTTTTTAATTAATTTTACTTGTGGAAAATAACATTACAACAGAACAAAACAGAACTAAAAATAAAATAGCAAGTACAATAGTACGCTTCAAAAACAATACATGAAACTCCGTATTCAACACCCACCTGAACAAAACAGATTTACAACCAGTGGGCTTTATATAGTATAAAACCACAAGTAAAATAAAGTTGAAGAAAGGTCCAGTATGTTTATTTTAGGATTACATTAATGACAATTTGCCAGATACTGAAAAAAGTTCTTAACGCATCCTTGGAAACAAAATGTCTTTTTTTTTTTTTTTTTTTTTGAGTAGGGTGAATTGGGATTCTTCCAATCAAGCAAAATACTATAAGTCTTCATGTAAGTACTGTGCTTAAGGATATTACCAGTAATGATCCGATTCATCAGTTCCTGATATTTAGAAACTAAGTTATCAGTGAATGACAAATTAGCTGATCTCAATAAACACTTTTTTTTCAGAATGTGCTTTATCTAAGCTTTACAGTATTTTACTTGTAGTGCTTCTTTACCCAAAGTATTATGGTAGTTAAGGAATTGCACGTCATTTTGCTGCCATATTTCCTGTGAACAGAGAGTCGACAGTCAGACTTTTGGAGAGGGTGAAGACAGGAAGAGTAGATTTTACATTAAAAGAGTGGAGTAATGATCTGAGAAAAGGGAGTATGATGAATCATGCTGTGGATGAAGTGGAACAGCAGAGTGTAAAAAAAAAGAAACATCTTCAGCAGAAATTAAAAGGGAATGAGTTCAGACCTTTTTATTTTGTCCTGTAATTAAAACAGACACAGCTTTTGTGAGTGTGGACAGTAAGCAAGCTGACGTTTAGTACACCAGCTCACAATATTAATTAGGAAAGGAACAGATAAAGAAGAATATGCCTTCACTGCTTAGTAAACAACAGGCATTTTAGTTTAACAGCCAAATGTGTCCATTGTACAGGTAAACTTGTTAGCCTTGTTCCTACTTGATAAAACATGAACATTTTAATAGAATTATTTTTTTACAGAATGTGTACTATGGATAAATTTATTAATACTATTTATTTTGGCATATTTTTTCACCACTGGAAAATAAGCCTACAGAATTTAATAAAAAAAATAAACAAGCAACACCTTTAGTCTGCAGTTTAGCTTTAAAAATACCATTTTAGTATAAAACATGAGGGTTCAACATGGCTAGTTATGCAGAAGTTTAATTTAAAAAAAAAATTAAAAGAAAACAACAAATCAGAATCAGTACTGGAATCAGCCAATTTAAGTAAAATGAAAAATGATTGGTATAGGCTATAAAAACCCTTATCGGAGAATCCCTAGACATTACAACTGATTTTTCATAGTACACTTTTATCACACCTGAAATTTTGACAAATAATACTGTTAATATTTTAGGTGCGATTTTAAACCCAAAGCTATTAAAGAGACATACAAGAAATACATATACATATGTATACATATACATTTATATATACATATACATATACATATATATATACATATACATATATATATATATATACATATACACATATATATATACATACATATATATATATATACAGTGGAACCTCTAGATACGAGTTTAATTCGTTCCAGCACTGAGCTTGTATAGCGAATTTCTCGTATCTAGAACAAACGTCCCCATTGAAAATAATGGAAATCCAGTTAATCCGTTCCGCATCCCAAATATATTAACATAAAAATCATTTTTCCTAACAAATAACACTGATAAATTATATATACTGTAGTCTACCTTTAATAAATAACACTGGTAAATAATATAACTGATTATTAAAAGAATCAAAACAGGTGTCCAAAGTGCAGTAGAGCATTCAATAAATCTTTAAATAAATAATCCTTAAAACAGTTGTGAAGTGGAGGTTTAAAGTACATAAGAATAACAATCCTTTAACACGAGGTTAAAACGTCAACAGGAAGCAGTCTTCAAAAAACAGATGACAATCCCCGGTGCTTCTTCTCTGTTAGCATCTCACCTGCTTCTCCCATGCGGGCTCTGCAACAGGCGAGACACTTAATGCAGCTGACCTTCTCTACACCGTCCTGCTTCAGCTGTTTGGCTCGCCTGTTCAGCTACACGCTCTCTCGCACCGACTTCCTACTGCTGCGGATTCCTGCCTCCTCCTGCAACCTCTGTTCTCTCTCCTCTCCTCTCTTTTCTTTTACTTCTTCTCCCCCTTAACCGGCTCGCGCTTCTCTATATATGCGGGGAAGACATGGCAGCTGCTAGGGTTACCACTTTTAATACAAAAAAATAAGGGACGCATACGTATTGATTCAAAATGGGACGCGCAATTTCATTCTCAAATACTGGACGATTCCGTATTTTAAAGGACGGGTGGCAACCCTGCCCAGCCCATCAGCCACCGGACAAATCATGGATGTGGGCAGTTTCCCACCTGTGCACTTAGGTGAGAAACGCAGACACCGCAGATCGCCCTGCGGCTCGCTACAGCTACCACGCCCCCTCGCTAAGCCGCGAGCTATACCCACAGCCTGGCACGTGGCTCGTTACGTGAGCCAATGCTCGTATTTAGATCTGAATTTTTCGCTCATACTTTCCTCGTATTTTGAATTTCTCGTATACAGAGGTGATCGTATCTCGAGGTTCCACTGTATATACATACATATATACATATATATATACATATATATACATATATATATATATATATATATATATATATATATATATATATATATATATATATATATACATACATATACACACATACATACATATACATATATATATATATATATATATATATATATACACACATTCATATATATACATATATATATATACACATTCATATATATATACATACATATATATATATACATACATATATATATACAGTAATCCCTCCTCCATCGCGGGGGGTTGCGTTCCAGAGCCACCCGCGAAATAGGAAAATCCGCGAAGTAGAAACCATATGTTTATATGGTTATTTTTAGAATGTCATGCTTGGGTCACAGATTTGCGCAGAAACACAGGAGGTTGTAGAGAGACAGGAACGTCATTCAAACACTGCAAACAAACATTTGTCTCTTTTTCAAAAGTTTAAACTGTGCTCCATGACAAGACAGAGATGACAGTTCTGTCTCACAATTAAAAGAATGCAAACATATCTTCCTCTTCAAAGGAGTGCGCATCAGGAGCACAGACTGTCAGAAAGACAGAGGAAAGCAAACAAATCAATAGGGCTGTTTGGCTTTTAAGTATGCGAAGCACCGCGGTACAAAGCTGTTGAAGGCGGCAGCTCACACCCCCTCCGTCAGGAGCAGGGAGAGAGAGAGAGAGAGAGACAGACAAAAACAGTCAAAAATCAATACGTGCCCTTCGAGCTTTTAAGTATGCGAAGCACCATGCAGCATGTCGCTTCAGGAAGCAGCTGCACAGAAGATAGCAACGTGAAGATAATCTTTCAGCATTTTTAGACGAGCGTCCGTATCGTCTAGGTGTGCGAACAGCCCCCCTGCTTACACCCCCTACGTCAGGATCAGAGAAAGTCAGCGCAAGAGAGAGAGAGAGAGAGAGAAAAGTAAGTTGGGTAGCTTCTCAGCCATCTGCAAATAGCGTCCCTTGTATGAAATCAACTGGGCAAACCAACTGAGGAAGCATGTACCAGAAATTAAAAGACCCATTGTCCTCAGAAATCCGCGAACCAGCAAAAAATCAGCGATATATATTTAAATATGCTTACATATAAAATCCGCGATAGAGTGAAGCCGCGAAAGGCGAAGCGCGATATAGCGAGGGATCACTGTGTATATACACACACACACACACACACACACACACACACACACACACACACACACACACACACACACAGTGAAACCTCAGGTCATGACCGTAATTCATTCCAAAACTCTGGTTGCAACCCGATTTGGTCGTGACCCGAAGTAATTTCCCCCATAGGGTTGTACGTAAATACAATTAATCCATTCTGGACCATACGAGCTGTATGTAAATATATATACGCTCGCGCTCTCTCTCTAGCGCTTGCTCGCTCTCTCTCGCTTTCTCTCTCGCTCGCTGCACAGGGAATGCACAGGGAGAGACTGAACATGTGCGGAAATCATTGGCGCGTACGAACTGGAAGGGAAACTGGCTTGTTCATCACTCGCTTGTGTGGTCATGAACAGATGCAAAAGTTTGGCAAACTTTTTGGTTGTAACCCGATTTGTACGTGGTCTGAGACGTTCGTGACCCGAGGTTCCACTGTACCAATGTTAACTGTTCATTACTATTGAAGTATTTCTTCTTAAATATCTTTCCATGTTTATGCATATAAAGTGTTTACTTAACTGTGCATAGAGAACATTAATATAATATGGCAAATTTCAGTTATTTCTACAAAAACCACCACTTCAAAATATATCAATGCACGTTAATTCAGTCAAGATAAAATCTATCAAATTGAAGCATTATGAATCAGAATTGAATCGAGTCATCGGTGCTGATATCCAGCCCTATTGTGGACACTATAAAAGAATAAAATAAGCTTACTGAAAAGCCTCATTCTAGTTGGCAAGCAATGACAGTCAATCCACCATTGCTTCAAGGTGCTGATGAACTCCTCCATGAAGAATAACAATTTATGACCCAAAAAATAACCTTTGGATATTCAAACACATGTACTGTATATTTTGGATTCAATAAAGCCTAACCATCAACCACAAACCTGTGAGAAACAGACTGTGCTCAGGTTGACTCTCCCATTACAAAGCATTTTGTCACAGATGGTCACTATTAATAAAATATAAATTCATCACTTTAAACTGAAAACTAAGACACAAAATTGAATGGCATCATGCAATGTCTCCTTGGAAGAAGTAATTTAAAGTCAATTAGTCTCCATATAAGATTATGCCCATTGCTTTTTGGCGTAAACAAATAGTTATTTTAGTAGACATTATCCCCCTGACTAAAATGTTAACTCAGATATGTATATTCAATCTTTTGAAAAGCTGCAGCCACAAAACTGGTTGCCTGTTCACTATCCATCCTACAATCCACATCTTGCTCATTCAGACAGACACTTCTCTGAAGCACTCAAAGATGCCACCATCCATAGGAATAGTTTAAGTAGTAATGATGGGATTACTGTCATGTAGTTGGTTGCAGTTACTTGTATTGTTACATGTATAGTTGTTAATTTTGAATGATTATTAATCATGTCTTTATGTAATTTCTGTTGCATTGTATGTGCTGTTTTAATTACGTTGTATCTTTAATTGTTTTGCTGTTCCATGTTCTTTGTGGGTGGAGCCCCAGGAGGTGGACCCACCCTGACATCACCATTTCTTGACTATCCCTAAGGCTGCTTAAACTGACACTAGGAGTGTGAATCATTCATGTCTGTTTGTAGTAGTAGTAGTTGTATTTTTGATTAGTTTTGGTTTGTATTTAAGAATTTTGATCCTGGATTGTGGTTTGGACTTGCTTTACTCTGAATTGCCTTTCAGGCAGCTCTACTGTGTATCCTGGACATTGCACTGGCAGCTACATTTTTTTTGTGATTACTAATAAATGTATTTACTTATTATGAAGATATGGCCTTTGCCTAGTTACTATCAATTTTAAACACATTTTTAAACTGAAGATTTGCTGCTATCATTGCACACATAGACCTGAGAGGCCGGCCAATCTGAAAGAATTGCAAACTTGAAAGTGGTCAAAGAAAACGCTGAGAGGATTGCAAGAACAAAAAATCTATGTTTGTAACATGTGAGAAATATAAGAGACTCAGAGAACATAACATAAAGTGGATATTAAGTATTTCCATACATACCAGGTAGCACTGAGATCAATGCCACCTGTTGCACATTAGAGCAGCAGCAACTTGTCCAAAGAGGGAAAGAGAGAAGATCAGAAGCAAGGACAAAAGTAACATGGAAAAGATTTAGAACTGGCCTGTCTCCATAAATGTGGAATGTTTGGCAGCTTCTAAATAAGTTGGATGGACTTTTACATCTTATGGTGAGTTATGGGGAGTTCAGGTATTGTGCCATTTGTTTATTGTGGAGAATTACAGTACCTTAAATATTTTACTTCAGATGCCATTTTAATGATGGACAGGTTTCATTTAATACGATCATAAGGAGTGGAAAAGACAAGAATGGGACTGGAAATAAGTGAATGAGAGATGGTTAAAAGCAAATACATTACAATCTATATATATAAAATTCTTTTCGCGTTTGAAACGGAAATGACATATGACCACACGATATGGAAATTACGTATGAAACAGAAATTACGTATGACCACGCGATATGGAAATTACGTTGAGAACAAAGTGGACGCTGGGAGGCACGGAATGTCGGGCTGCTCTGCCGGGTTGAAAGCTTCACAGTTTCGGGCAGTGTCCTCTCTTCTCGCACTGTTTGTGACACTTCAAGTGCCCCATCGGCTCCTGGGAGAGTGGAAATCTTTGCAAATGAGTGCAATCGGCGCCATCAAAGCAGGACTCTGTTTGTAAACTGCCCTGCATGACTACTTACTGTCCCTTAAGGTGAGTTCGGGTCACTAAAACCCTGCAACATTCAAGGCTGCTTTTGTAATCAATTATTTTAAGAAGATGGAGAATTTACATCTAAGAAGATAAAACTTCTTCATGTAAAGTGTTGGACTTGGGAATTGTTTGGACCTTCTGCCCGTTAAGCACGGAAGGGCAATGTCCACATTTATCAGAATTATTTTTCTCTTGAATCACAGGCACATAGTGCAAGGTTGTCAGGCGCTGTAATTCCTTTTTGTATTCGGCGCCCTCACGCTGACCAATTAACCTGTTCCACGTCATCCCTCCGTAGGCACGCAATGACGTAAACGTGTCTGCAAAAAGTGGCATCTCCTGCCCTGCAAAAATACTATAAAAGTCGATCAGGTGAGACGGTGACTGTGCTTCTGCCTTAAGTGAAAGTAAGCACTTTTAATTTTTTTTCCTCCTTCCCCTGAGCTACAGCCCAGACAACTATAAACACGGGATCCCTTTTCTAGACCGCGGCAAACTAATATTAAGGCGCTTCGCACTTTCTTTTGCACGTATAGGGTTATGAGGTCACGGGTTCACGCACAGGAGTGGAGGACCGACAGTGCCATCCCAGCCGGTTAATGGCAGGGCCGTCTCTCCAGTCTATACGAGACCCGCCGCAACGCTCCCCAAAAGGCGCTCATATCGTCAGAAAAAGGCAAATTTCCTTTCTTTATTCCATTTTTCCTTTTATCCCAAACCAAAGCCTTTTTCTCTTAACACTGCAGAGGACACAAAACAAATTTTCTTTAATTGCTGGTAATGTCAGTAAGGCACATTACCACAGGTAGAAATTTGGACGTTCACATAGAAAATGTAATTTCTATGCCACAGCCGTCGTGTAGCACCTTTCAAAAGGGATCTACTACCGAGAGATGATCCAAATATATTTTAGCTGCTGTTAGTACTACTTACCTGTTGTGTTATACCGCCTTTAAAATGTAGTTTACCCGAAACCACTCCAGGCTCAATGTATCTTTACTTCTTAAAATGTTAATGTGTTACTGTTTAATAACTTATAGACTACATTTTATTTTTTTCCCTTGCACTCAGTGAGCGAAGCCACTGGGTAATCGGCTGGTTTACATCATCTTGATTAACATTCATTAACTCAGGAATAGAAGTGAATCACTTTGTACTGATATTACAATGAGTGAATAGTACTGACCCTAGAGTGTTGGTGACTTAAGCAGAAACAAACTGCTTATTGTGTTCCATTTGTGGACACGATAAGCTGGACCCGGAGGCTGAAGGGGGCTTTCCTCTTTGTGAGGCCTTTCACTTTATTTGGAAATTGTTATACTTTTCTGCCATCTCATTGTTGGGTTCTGTTCCAGCTGAAGCCAGCAGGTTGCTTTGGGGCCAGGCTGAACACAAGGTTGCCTCTGTTGGTCAGACCAGATAGGTTTCTGATTATCTTCCTAGGCTGTTTTTAGAGGCCTCAAACCATTTCGCCTTTTGAAGAAACTCCAATTCATAACAGTTACTGAGATGAGAGTAAGAAGTGGATTTAAGCTCTTGTTTCTTACTGATACAAAAGGTGTTCAAGTTGACCAAGATTATGTAAAAACTAAGGAGTATGTCAAATATATATATAGGTGGATGCTGAAACAACTATAATAAACTGCAAGCATTATTATTTTGTAAAGTTTTCCTTGTAAACCTTCTACTAATGTGCATGTTACAACGGAGCACTTCCAGCTTCCTATGGAGACTGCTGAAATACTTAAAATCCATTTTTCACAAATACAAAAAAAGTAAGTTGGTTTTCTTGATATATCTAATATATTAACAAAATTTACCATACCTGTATAGGAAATGATTTCAACTTTAATTTCAGTCAAATAAATAGGTAATAAATAACATTCTGACCTGCATTATACTGCATAATTCATATAGAGGGTGTCCCAAAATTCACGCAAGATTTGAATTTGGCGCCATTTGTGCGGTAAAGTGTTGCCAACGAAAAAAAAGACAGCTCACAGTTCAGGGTTATTAAAAATGTAGTGCTACACGAAAGAAGAACGCGTTTTCATTGTTCAGCAATATTTTAAAAATGAAGGTTTGGCAGCTACAGTTCGCAATTTTCGTACAAAATATGGTCGGAATAGTGATTTAACTTCATCAACTGTGAAGAGATTAATTTAAAAATTCAGGGAGACTGGATCAATTAGTGATCTTAGACACTCTGGCCGTCCATGAACAAGTCGTTCAACACAAAACATTGAAGCAGTTCGTGAGAGTGTTGATGAGAGTCCAGGAACATCAATTCGGCACCGTGGTCAAGAATTGAACATTTCCAGAAGCTCTCTACAGCGTATTCTCACTAAAGATTTGCATCTTCATGCTTACAAAGTTCAATTGAGTCAATAACTGAGACCTACTGACCATGCACAGCGAAGAGAGTTCGTTGAATGGATTTTGGAACAACAACAAGTGAATGCCGATTTTTCCAACAAAATCATTTTCAGTGATGAGGCTCATTTTCATCTTGATAGCTTCGTTAATCGTAAAAATTGTTGCATTTGGGGTTCAGAAAATCCACGAGTGATTGTTTGAAGTCTAAGGTTTATGCCATCAAGCCCACGACCACCCACGCCTTGAAGGAGGAAATTGAGCGCTGTATCAACGAAATTCAGCCACATTTATGCAAAACGGTCATGGAAAATTTCGACAAAAGAGTGCGTATGTGCCAGCAAAGCCATGGAGGCCATTTACCCAATATGCTATTCCATACATAACCCTATACTGTATACTTGTAAAAATTTACAATTTTTAATTAAAAACCTGTGTTCTCTATCAAAATTACTTCTTGCGTGAATTTTGGGACACCTTTTATTACACAATGCGATTCAAAATATATTAAAATCACACTATCATGGTACCATCATACTAAGGGGTTCTTAGCAATTGCCATTCCTAATAACAACCATAAAATCTTTCATACAGCATACTCTAATTCGTATTTCTAAGTAGCCTATGCTGCAGCTACTGTACATGTAAAGTGATACCACTGTATCTTGTGATTTTCACACAACTTTATAAGTAGCAGGTGTACACTGGGGATGTCAGACTTCCGTAGCTCCTAAACAAGAGAAGCTAATAGGAATATATTTAGTCCACAAGAAAATATCTGGTACTGTTATTCAGAAAAATGTCTACATGTATTCAAGAATGTAGTAAGAATTGGTAAAGTAGCAATATTTACTAAATTTTGTAAATTATAAATTATACAGCGGGGGAACTGTTATTTATACTGTTTAGATGTTTAAATATGAAGAAAAAAAAACATAATGTGGAATGTCTGTCTCACACCTTACTGTGTCTTGGAGACAGAAGAATTAGATACTGTTTTTTTCATACTCTTTAATATTAGATTACTATATTATCAAAAACAAAATCTCTATCAGGATTGTGCACAAAAACAGTCGGTGGGCTGAAAAGAGGTCAGACCTACCCTGCACAGCACCAACAGAATCACAAGCTTAGTTCTGTGACAACAGTACATGGGTTTTGACCTTTAAAACATAATCAGCAATGTCATACACGAATAATAAAACAGTACATGGAAAACAGAAGTAAGGAAATAATAATATATTCCTTAACACTAGCATTACCAGAGCCAATGAAAAAACTCATAAATCCGGCCCACCTTAAATCCCTTCACACCTCTCCATCAGCGTCTTTTGTCTTCTAAATGTGTCGATAAGCCCAAGCAGCAAGCAGCCTGCTATACCATCCCCCCAACCACCTCAGAATGGGCAAGAAGTTCTCCCAGTTCTGGCCTTGATTGATTATCTGGGAGTGAGAAACCCAGAATTGTAAGGGGAAATAATTTGAAGTGTGTTTTGTGTCTTCAACAATCTATGTAAACACATTGTTAAAAGAAACGTTTTTCATGTTTTAGTAATAAACTAGCAAAATACCCGCGCTTCGCAGCGGAGAAGTAGTGTGTTAAAGAGGTTATGAAAAAAAAAAGGAAACATTTTAAAAATAACGTAACATGATTGTCAATGTAATTGTGTTGTCATTGTTATAACTGTTGCTGTCTTTTAAATATATATATATATATATATATATATATATTATATATATAATATACACACACACAAACATTTATATACATATACATATATATACATATCTACATATACACATCTACATATATATACACACATACATAAACACACACATAAGACTTACTGACTGAAACGGGCTTTCATTGACAATCATGTTACGTTATTTTTAAAATGTTTCCTTTTTTTTTCATAACCTCTTTAACACACTACTTCTCCGCTGCGAAGCGCGGGTATTTTGCTAGTATATATATATATATATATATATATATATATATATATATATATATATATATATATATATATATATATACATATACACACATACATGCAGTTTTAATAACACAGAAATCAATATAAACATTAACATCATTATCATATGAGAATATGAAGTAATATATAAGAAGCACATTTCATATAAATATAAATTATTAAACAGTAAAATCTTCTTCTGTAATTTGCTACCGTGGCAATTTGTGTGTCTGTCCAGGATTTTAAATGACCTGTAGCTCGCAAACCGTTTCACCTATACACTTGAAATGTGGTACACATATAGTACGTCACGTCTACTATTCGCTTTATGGGTGATGATTGTTTTACTCTTTTTATCTTTATTTTATTTTATTGTAGAATCAACTCCTATCTGCGCACAGCAGGGCAGCCGTGGGCGGATGCGTATGGTGTATTCACTCCATGTTATCGTGCATTGCGCTGTCAGTGGTATTTTGATAAAAGAATTTGAACAACATATAAGAAGCGTATAAATTATTAAACAGTAAAACATTAACATTTAAGAAGTAAAGTTACATTAAGTACTACTGCAGTGCCTTCGGGTATACCTCATTTTTTGTTTGCCCATTACATGCTTAAATGTATACATTTTTTGGTGCACCTACCCGAGAACACGCGACATATAACCGAGCGTGGGAGAAGCATGGATTTTAAACACGCGTTGAGTTGATCTGCTGGTCTCCCTCGTGGAATAACTGGTAATGTTTGACTAAAATCTACAGCGAGTAAAACGACATTACCTCCTTTTTTTTTTTTTACGATCTCTGAGATCTTGCTTTTTTCGGTTCAAGGCTTCATAAGCTCTTTTATGTTGTATGGTGTACTTATCCCAAACCATCATCTTTGAATGTTGCAAGACTTTCGCCTTGTATGTAGATCGGGGTAATTACATTCATTGCATTCCTAGTCTGAATCACAATGTGATTGTATGGGTGGTTACCTGGCACTGTAGGGTTGCCACCCGTCCTTTAAAATACGGAATCGTGCCGCGTTTGAGAATGAAATTGCGCGTCCCGTTTTGAATCAATACTGGACGGGATTTATCCCGTATTTTTTTTATCATTTTTTTTTTAAAGCAGCGTCTCATGCAAATCATCCCACACGCATTTTATGAAGATGCCTCCTTTCCTACTTTTGATTGGGTAATACTTGATGTAATCATTAGTTTGATTGGTCTTTTTAACTGTCCAGTGAGGAGGGCGTGTCTTTTAAGTAGAGTCTGCAAAGTGTTGGCACTGAGATGTGGCGTCAGCGCCATAGTTGAAGCCCCTAACGTTGCGGTCAGCAAGTCGGCTAACATCCGCCATGTGCCGTCTTTCAGTTGCGAGAAGCAGATCATAGAATGGTTGAAACTGTTGCCCCTAACGTTGCGCCATGGCGTGTGGTTCGTTTATACCTCGTGTCTTCTCATTAAACTTTTATCTCGCGAATATGTTATTGCAATCCGCAGCGGGAGCGTTTCTATAAACTTAATTTAAACTTACGTTTTACACCGTGCTTTGTTTCCCTTATGAACATGCTTGTATGCTTAACTCGCTCCGTTCTCAATTGTTTAATTAATTTTTTGCTCTTCGCTGTTTGCGGCTCTTCCTCCATTTCCCCCTACTTCGTTCTTTTATCTCGCGAATATGTTATTGCAATCCTTAACGGGAGCGTTTCAATAAACTGATTGAAAATAGTTTTGCATTTACCTTTTTAGTAAAAGGCGAGCTTTTAAGCCTGAGAAATCACCCCGTAAATGCACACGTTTAATTGCACATGTGTTAATATGTATGGTTACACAGTATTAAAAGACAGTGAACAACGTCAGTTACCTTTGTTCCCGCGTTTGATAAAAGGTGAGCTTTTAAGCCTGAGAAATCACCCCGTAAATGCACACGTTTAATTGCACATGTGTTAATATGTATGCTTACACAGTATTAAAAGACAGTCAAAAATTAACGTCATTTACCTTCGTTCCCGCGTGTGACTCGTGCTGTAAATCTCTTCCTTGTTTTTAGTTCACGTGATTACGTAGGAGGCGTGATGACGCGATACGTGACTCCGCCTCCTCCATTACAGTGTATGGACAAAAAATATGTTCCAGTTATGACCATTACGCTTTGAATTTCGAAATGAAACCTGCCTAACTTTTGTAAGTAAGCTGTAAGGAATGAGCCTGCCAAATTTCAGCCTTCCACCTACACGGGAAGTTGGAGAATTAGTGATGAGTGAGTCAGTCAGTCAGTGAGTGAGTCAGTGAGGGCTTTGCCTTTTATTAGTATAGATATATATATATATATATACTAGCAAAATACCCGCGCTTCGCAGCGGCAAAATACTGGCTGAATATTTAAATTAAGAAAAAAGTAAACATTTTTAAACTGAGGAAAAATATACAAATAATTATTTGTTAAGGATCTCTTTGTACACGACGTTGTCAGTTCCTCCCTCCGGTTGTAATATGACCAAGCTGTGTGCTGAGCTTACTCTTGAGCATGCAACATACAGTTGGCCATGTGAAAAGCAATCCTGCCTCAAATCAATGCCAACCTTTTGTAGTGTTTGTCCTTGAGACTTATTAATTGTCATTGCGAAGCAGAGCCTTACTGGAAATTGAATGCGTTTGAATTGAAATGGGAGATTAGATGGTATAACGGGGATGCGAGGAATAAAAACTGTGTCACCCGAGGCACTGCCAGTAAAAATAGTTGCTTCAATCAGGTTGTTTTGTAGAGATGTGACCTGAAGTCTCGTGCCGTTACAAAGTTTTGGTGGCTGTAAGTTTCTCAGTAACATTATTGGTGCCCCGACCTTCAAAATTAGATTATGCTCAGGAGTGCCTGGAGGATTTAGAGTGTTGAGAAACTCTATCGGATAATGCACCGCGTCTTCTACTTCTACAACTGAATCAACAGATTGATATGTTTTTGGTTGTGAAGGTAGTTCTTGAAGTAAAATGTGGTTTATAGTCGTAGTCATGTCATTTTTTGGTGTCAGGATAGCTCTCTCTCTTAACCATGACACGTTATTTTGGTGGAGATTTCGTAGATCGGGGTAAACATTTTCAAGAAGGCTTTGTAAGGTATTCACGATGAGACAGAGATTTGTAGGAATGTTTATTTTACGATTTTCTTGTATGAAGGTGCCATCACCTATACTCATCAGAAGAGCAGAGAACTCCTCGGCTTTTTTGTCGCCTTTCAAATGAACTCTCATGTTTATTTTTAAAGTAACAACATTGATTTGTGGCCATAAGTATGAAGATTTCAGAGATGCTTTAACTTCATCAGCGCGTGTTCCTCTGGGCACGACTGGTAGGGTTTGGCGGAAGTCTCCAGCCAGTAACACTGTCAAGCGTCCCATAAGTTTGTTGGTGTTTCGGATGTCTTGGAGGGTCCTATCTAAAGCCTCAATACCTGCTCTGTGTGCCATAGTGCATTCATCCCAGACAATAAGCTGACAATGTCGCAGCACTTCAGCCATGTTGCTTTGCTTTGATATGTTACACATGGGGGATTCAGTATGGTTGAGGTTCAGAGGCAGCTTGAAAGCTGAATGAGCAGTTCTGCCACCCTCTAGAAGAGTTGCAGCAATGCCAGAAGAAGCCACAGCTATGGCAATGTTACGTTTTGCTCGGATTTTTGCAAGGAGAAGGTTTATTAGGAATGTCTTACCAGTTCCTCCTGGAGCATCAAGGAAAAACACTGTGCCAGTGGGTGACGCAACGCTGCTCATGATTTGGTGATAAACTGACTTTTGGTCACTATTTAGCAAACGCTCGTTATTTGTGACTATATTGGCCAATTGCGAGGTGTTGTAAGATGTCTCTTTCAAGTACTCGGGATTTGACGTAAGTTGTACCAGTTGTGTTAAAGGTGAAGGCAAACCGTAATGATGAAGAGATTGACCTCCAATACCAATTACGTAGTTTTGAAGCAACTGTAGACAGTTGTTATAGATCAAATTTAACCACTGGTGGACTTCTGTTCGTATATGATCTTTTTCAGTCTGTCTCCTAATATCATCTGCTATGCTGTCTTTATGTTTTTCCCATAGGTTTAAGGGGTTTTCCATTTGGCAGAACACCAACATGACAGCAAACAGTTCACGGATCTTTTGAGGTGAGCGAGACAGAGCAGCTTCCTGTAGAGTCTCGTCCCAGTTGATATCGTCATGTAATAAACCGAGTGCCCTGCAGGCTGACTTATAGGTCGGATGTAGGACACCATCAACTGTTCTGAGAGATTTGAAAGATGTGGGACCTGTGATTTTGTTGAGCAGCAGTCGAAGATGGTAGCATTCAGAGTTAATCGGGTGTACAGTGTAGACACGTCCCAGCACATTATGCTTTTTCACTCCCGAATGTCCTGATACAGGGTTGCCTTGTTTTCTTCGACGAAACATGTTGTTTGTCCACACATAATATGATGGAATTTCATTATAATGAAGTTGTTTTGCAAAATCATCGTGTTTACAAAGGTCAAAGAATGCTAAAAGGGTGGTTTGTGGTGGATTGTGTACTTTATCGGCAACGTTGGCTTCTGTGAAATAAATTCTTTGTCCGTTCTCAAGATGCACAGCAAGATGAACGACCGGAGGGTAACGTTCGTGAATGGGAAAACAGAAAATGCGCCAGGCTGCTTCAGAGCTACTAATGTAACGACCAGCTTCGTATCGAGATACTTCATCATTTTCATTTTGTATTGTAAATACTGCCTGGTCACTTCCCTTGTTAACATACTTGCAGATGTATTTGATTGATTTTACTGAAGTGCAAAATTCGACATTGATGTGAGTATTGAAGAAGCGGGACAGCACAGGACTATAAGGGACCACCCATCTGTTGTCGATATGTACTCCTTTGATGTTAATTGTATGACCTCCATCAGCAGGTCCGCGCCGGCGGTACTGAGGGTAACCATCTTCTCCGGTCTGAGTTTCTGAGATGAACGGACGCGGGTACTTCTTAGTGCATATTCTGTTGATCATGCAGGGTGAGTTGATATTATGAGGTCCACATGGGCCGTGAATCATGGTGGATTTAACTATTTTGTGTAGGGCAGGGTCAGTCTGTGGATCAGGAATTTCCGCACGGATGACTTCATCGATGAGAGCTGGTTTAATCCTATCTTTTAACCACAATAGAATGTGTGCATGGGGAATACCTCGCTTTTGCCACTCTATGGTGTACATGTAGCAATTTGTACAGCCAAAAATGTTACTCTTCGTGAGCAAGTCTATGATTTTGCGAATCTTGAGATGAAATACACGACTGATAAGGTCGTGGCGATCGTGAGGTTTTTGACGTGGAAGGAGAATTTCAGTGATTTCAGGCCATTTAGGATTGCAAGTAAATGTGATGAATAAGTCAGGGCGGCCATAATGACGTACGTATGTCATTGCGTCTTGTGTACGCTCGTGCATATAGCGAGGTCCTTCAGTGAAGGAAGATGGTAATATCACAGCTTGACCAAGTTCTATTAAATCAGTGTCTTTTTTGTGAATAGCATCTTTTAAGTGAACGTAATTTTCAGCTCGTAGTTTTTTCTGATTTAGTCTGATATAATTGAGTCGTTCGGATTCAATTTTTGCATACATATCAACTAAAAACTGATTTAATAAAGTTCGGAAGAAAAGGATAGTATTATCATGATGTTGTCTGATCATAAGGCGGTATGAATAGAAGTTTGCTGCAGAGACGGTTTTGTTCATAGGTAACTTACTGGTAGCATGAACTTGAGGTATAGACACAGAATAGCCATCTTCACCATAGCAGAACACGAGAGGATATTGAAGTGCATCATAGGATCTGTGGGTTTCCTTAATGCGTTGTAGTTTATTGTCTCTGGTTTTCAAGACAATATCTCTACTGTTGAACGTTTGCCCAACGATGACAACACCAACTTGAGGAACTGTGGGTTTATTAAATCTGCCTTTGTGTGTATGTAATGGTTTTTTGTCTGCATGAATGACAACTTTGAAGTGTCTGTCATCATCTGAAATACTGTCCATTGTGGATTGGAAGTCCTGGATGTAAGTGTTACAGTCATGGAGCATTTTTTGTAATTGCTTGACCAGGGGTATGTTAAGTCCAGAAAAATTAGCGCAGCGGATTTGTGCTTCCTTTTCATCATCCCCGACAAAATAAATTTGCAAAAATTTGTGTTCCTCTCTCGGCATAGGTAAAAGACTGCCAATCAAGTGATACACTTGTCCCTGAACTTTAAATGAAGGCATAAAATTTCCCTCAACGATTTGTTTAGCACCAAATGACGTCATTTGAAATGCGCTGTTGTACTTTCGAATATTGTTCAAGAAATGCTCAGTTTGAGGATGTTCGCCATTTAGCAGGCTCTCAAGAAGGTCAGGAAGCTTACGTAAAGGAGTGAGAGAGACTTTACCACCATTACAGCACAAACCAGGAGACTCACATTTCCACTTCTGAGCCTGACAATAGTCACAGTGAACATCAATGGATCCAATGTGTACTGTTTTGTCAGACTCATAATGTATGTTTGGGTCATACGCAAATCCACAATTGGCTTTTTTGAGCCAAACTTGTTGTTTTCGTATGAGCCGCTTTTCATTATTGGGATCGTATCTAGAAACAGAAGCTCTATTAACTTGTGGATTTGCCTCCGTGTATTTAGCGACAGCGTCTCTATGAACTTGTGGATTTGCTTGCGAGTATTTAGCCACAGCGTCCCTATGAACTTGTGGATTTGCTTGCGAGTATTTAGCCACAGCGTCCCTATTAACTTGTGGATGTGCCTGCGAGTATTTAGCCACAGCGTCTCTATTAACTTGTGGATGTGCCTGTGAGTATTTAGCCATAGCGTCCCTATGAACTTGTGGATGTGCTTGCGAGTATTTAGCCACAGCGTCCCTATGAACTTGTGGATTTGCTTTTGAGTATTTAGCCACAGCGTGTTTATTAAGTTGTGGATTTTTGTGCGAGTATTTGGCGGCAGCTGCACGAAGTTGCTTCTGTCTAGCTGCATCAGAAAATCTACCACGACGTCTGATACGCCTCCTTTTTACTGTGTTCTCACAGCTTGGATTGCTGCTGTCATAATCGGCTGGAGCTGGATTTGTGTTGAACTGACATTCGGTATGTGTCAATCGATATAAGCATACAACTGGCTTCATCAATAACTTCTCATCCATGTTTTGAGAGTTGAAATATTCATAAACATCAAAGTGTCCACTACTCAAATCGTCACCTGTGAATCTAAGATGTTTAAGAGGCATTGACGGTTCTCCAAAGGTGTAAAATATTTGGCCATTTCGGTATACTTGAAAGCGACAACCAAACAATTCAGCAGCAGCCATCAACTCACATGCAGAACCATAGGTGAAGGGCTTAAGCATTTCAGTCTTATAGTGCTCCTGTGTAGTATAATTATCTCCTGTACCATCATCAGTCCACACTTTGAACCTGTCCCAGTCATTTAATACATAAGACACAATGTCCCTGCGGATATCAAAAGAGAGCCTGATATGTCCGTGCAATATGTAACACACAGAATAGAAAAGGCAGGCGCCATCTCCGGGCATACACACCACTCGGTAAGTGATAGTTCTTTGATTGATGGTGATCACCTCGATAGACATTTTAATAGGGGTAGAGTTGCAAGAATAAAGGGAATGGGTACTTGATGAACAGCAGAGAAGTCTTGGATTAAATAAAGAAAATGGGTACGTGAACACTAAAGTTAGTGTAAAATATCTATACAATAACTATAACAATGTTAACAAATGAACAATAAAAGAACGGAGAATCTGTGGATGAAATGTGCCTTATAAATTGCGCAGCGTCTTATATGGGTAGGCAGTCAGGCAAAGAAAGGGATTCAAATATATAAACGAAGAAAACAGCAGCAGAGAAGTCGCGGATTAAATAAAGAAAATGGGTACCTGAACACTAAAGTAAGTGTAAAATATCTACACAATAAGTATAACAATGTTAAGAAATGAACAATAAAACAGCGGAGAAATCGTGGATTAAATGTGCCTTATAAACTGCGCAGCGGCTTATATGGACAGGCAGTCAGGCAAAGAAAGGGATTCAAATATATAAACGAAGAAAACAGCAGCAGAGAAGTCGCGGATTAAATAAAGAAAATGGGTACCTGAACAGTAAAGTAAGTGTAAAATATCTACACAATAAGTATAACAATGTTAAGAAATGAACAATAAAACGGGAGAAATTGTGGATTAAATGTGCCTTATATGGCGTTCGTTTATAACACAGCGAAAAAGATGTGTAAAGACCGCTTCACAAAAAAACTGCAGAGCACCTTAGCTTCCTTGGCGAAGCAAGGAAAAAGGACGGCTTTATATCTCGTTCGTTTATAAAACTGTGGATAAGCTTTGAAAAGAATGCCTCCTTGGCGAAGCAAGGAAAGGAATTCACACACCGCAGCGAAGAACGGCTTTATATGGGCAGGCAGTCAACTACATGAGGGGCGTGGTGATTTCCGCAGCAGCCGCGGGGAGGCGTGATGATGCAAGACGCAACCGCCTGCGGGGAGGCGTGATGATGCAAGACGCAACCGCCTGCTATGGCCGTATACAGTATAAGAAAAAGGTTGCAGTTATGACCGTTACGCTTTGAATTTCGAAATGAAACCTGCCTAACTTTTGTAAGTAAGCTGTAAGGAATGAGCCTGCCAAATTTCAGCCTTCCACCTACACGGGAAGTTGGGAGAATTAGTGATGAGTGAGTCAGTCAGTGAGTGAGTCAGTCAGTGAGGGCTTTGCCTTTTATTATTATAGATAACAAAATGTAGACATGAACTGTATAATATGTGAAGGCTGATGGCCAAATATCAAATAAACACTTTCACAAAAGGTGCAAGTACAATACAACAGCTTCCGTGGTGCAGTGGTAAGATCCGCTGACTTATAATCCGAAGGCCATGAGTTCGAAACCAGCTCCCTGGCAAATTTACTGTTTTGAGTAGTGAGCTGCTCTTATTGTTAACATTATACAATAAAAACATACTTTTGACTTGTGTCTGTAACAGCCAGTGTAAATTTATAGTACTTGTAAAAGTTAGCGGTTTTTTGTTTTGTTTTTTTTTTCACTTTTATTCTCTCAGTCACAATCACGATACAACACCCTTCCCCCACCTCCCCCCCCCAAAGGCGTGAGCTTATTCAGTGCAGCAGGAGAACGCAGGTGGCCGGTTGCTTGTGCTACAACATGCTTGACTTGGTGGCAATGAATGCACATGTGCTGTGCAAGGCATGCACGGGGTCCACTGAGAAAAGAAGAGTGTTCTTTGCTCACCTTGCAGAGGAACTTAGTCATCGCTTCTTACAAGAAAAGGCAATGGATAAAGCAAGAGAGGATGCAACATCGACAAGCTTCTGTTCCAAGACTGCTGATTCCCCAGCCCCTTCAGTGTAATAGTAACCACAGCACAGAGAGAAGTGTGTACATTGCAACAGGTACACAAGTCATAAATGTAGAAAGGATAGTCCTTGGGTGTGTGGGAACTGTTAAGATTTCAATCTGATGATTGCATATACAGCGGAACTGACCTCTCGGTGCTATTCCTTCCACTGCTTGTCCTGGAGTACAAAAGAAACGGCACCATGCAGCAACATGTGAAGACTGGCAAGATCAGGGAAAAAAAAAAAATGCAGTCACTGATTACAAGCGCAAGAAGGCGTGCGAATGAATATGAATAATGTTGCATCATTGTCACAATGTTTTCCGAAATGTACTATACAGGTCTTAAAATGAGTTATTCCAAATATCACATATATCTATGTCTCTGTTTTTTTTTGTCAGTGTGGCTTTAACATCATGGACCTAAAAGGGGCATACTAATTCAGAGTGAGCAGGAACACTCAATAAAACTGAATAACAAAAAAATTCAACTGCCGGTGAGATACGAAGAAGGCAGATTCACCAGCGTTTTTGTATCAGCTTTTATCCCTCCAGATCAGAGAATTTCCAGTTCCATTGTCTCAAAACACCACTCACATCTACAGTTATTCCCAGTTTCAGATAAAAAGTAACCTTGTCAGATCCTTATTGTATCGTGATCGTGACTGAGAGAATAAAAGTGAAAAAAAGCGCTAACTTTTAAAAGTACTATAAATTTCCACCGTCTGTTACAGACACAAATCAAATGTATGTTTTTATTGTATAATATTAACAATAAGAGCAGCTCACTACTCAAAACGGAAAATTTGCAGGGAAGCTGGTTTCGAACTCACGACCTCTGGATTATAAGTCGGCGGATCTTACCGCTCCACCACGGAAGCTGTCGTATTGTATGTGTACCTTTTGTGAAAGTGTTTATTTGATATTTGGCCATCAGCCTTCATACGTTATACAGTTCATGTCTACATTTTGTTATTTATTACTAAAACATGAAAAACATTTGTTTTAACGATGTGTTTACATAGATTGTTGAAGACACAAAACACACATCAAATTATTTCCCCTTACAATTCTGGGTAGCTCACTCCCAGATAATCAATCAAGGCAGGAACTGGGAGAACTTCTTGCCCATTCTGAGGTGGTGGGGGGGATGGGATACAAGACAAAAGA
Organism: Erpetoichthys calabaricus; assembly: GCF_900747795.2. Lineage (NCBI taxonomy): Eukaryota > Metazoa > Chordata > Cladistia > Polypteriformes > Polypteridae > Erpetoichthys > Erpetoichthys calabaricus. Next base: position 48,439,205 of record NC_041403.2, read on the forward strand.
TGCTGATGAAGAGGTGCGAAGGGATTTAAGGTGGTAAGTTTCTTCGTAGGCTCTGGTAATTATAGTGTCAACATAGCCCCAGATCAAGGGATGGGCTACAATATCTTCTTTTTAAAAAGAACCATATTATTATCTAAATAAAAAAAGCCTTTTTACCCCTTACCCTGACATTTCAATAACTTAACTATTTCTTTCCTAATACTTCAATATTCAACTTTCAATCCATATAAACAAATACCTATAGCTGTCTTTAGCATAACTGCTCAGAAGATGAACGCGGACAGTTCAAAATAAGACTAATAAAATATTATGGTTTACACTGCTTTAATTATACAGTGTATTTATCGGACTAATTGATGTGTATTAAATAAATAGGAATAAAGTAACACAGTTTCTATCAAAACGAAATATGCCTCTTAGAGGTGTTTTGTATTGGTGTGATCTTTTTTAAACAAAAAAACACTTATGGTAAAGAATAGCTCCAGTTAACTGACACTAGGTATCTCTGATTCCCCTAATAATTATGAAGTTTGTACTATCAAATCAAGCTTTACAAACAATTAAATTAAATAACAGGCTCCTTGTACTTTAAGTAGTGAAACGCATTGTTTTATTTGAACTGACAATATTGCTGGACATATAAAAGCACGACAAGGAATACCTTGCTTTTTTGGAATAAGTACTGAGCTATTATGATTAAACTGCATACATCTTCATTTTTGAATTGCTAAGCAAATAAAGCATTTAACAGAAAACTGGATGCCCATCCATTCATTTTCTAAACTGCTTTTCCAGTTCAGGTTCACAGAGTTAAACAAATTCAAATAATATAATTGCTCAATAGGAATAAAAAGGTAATTCTATTGCATTAAGGAGCTGTTCACTTAATAATTTCAGGGCTAAGCAACTAACTGTAAAGGTCAGAATGATTTTTTAATCTGTTATATATTTATGCTCTTCATATTTTTATTAAACAATATTATTATTGATATACATAGGTAGTAGTACTTAATTGAAGAGAGAACACAGTAGAAGCTTTGGTCCAAACCTTGAAATGAAATATTTCCATTTGTTCCATAGTTTCATTAAGTAAATCTTGAAAAGAAATGCTTTTACTTTAAAAATACCCTTTGAAAAATCAACTATAATTATGTGCTTGACTTTGTTCCACAACCATTTACATAGATATTTTCAAGATTTCTGCTCATGCCATTTCCACAGCTGCATAACATACTTCAAAATCTAAGACAGTGGGGAAAAAAGTATCATATCTGGTGGGGGGTAAAAATTGAATCTTTAAAACTCACAAAGTAAATATTTATCACCATTCATTAAGTCTGTTTTAGCTATAGAAGAAAAGTTTTATAATAATGAAGCACACAAGAATGACCACAGTTTAAAGTATTTCAAAATGTACAACAATCTGTAAGTGTCTAACAGATACATTTACATTTGTTACTAATCCACTTTTTAATTGAAAAATATGATCTAAAACAAGTCTCTCAAAGAACTAGGTCTGCATGGATGTTTGCAAAAAATCTGATGCATCCATATTTAAAACATAAAGACAGTATGCAATATGAATGAAATATGCAATATGAAATGTATGCAAGATGCAGTACCACTGAAGTTTATTTCTCAGTTTCTGGTGTGTATTATAGGCAAAGCAATTTTAAAGACATTTTTTATGTAACTTAAATTAAGAAATATTTGGACTTGCATTTTTTGGTCTAAATTTGAACAACTAATTAAATCAATTCACCTGTAACTACCTTAAATTTAGTATGAATTCATTTACTTGTAGTTGGCTTCATTTAAGATGTTAAAAATTGGCAAAGAAAGAGCTGAAACCCACATCTTCCATCACTCTCCTGGGATGATCTTGGGGTTAGCAATCTCGGTCCATAAAATAAAGGTCCTGAGTTTGACACTCAAGGAGGTAGAAATCTTTTTTTTAAACAAAGAAAGTAAATACTTCCTACAAACAAATAGCAATGACTAGATTACAGGTCCTGGCTGAATTCTGCTGAGAAGTTCAATGAGCACTTAGAAAGTACAAAAAAAAAAAAAATCATTGCACATCTTTTAGTTATTATATATTAAAAAAATAGTCTTCCACACTTTCAGATCTTTCTCTACCAAGACATTGTGTCATGGTCATGTTAAATGACATTCATAAAGAACAGCATTTTTTGTTTCTTTTCAAAAAGAAAAAAATGCCATTCAGTTGAACTTAAGTTATTACAATTATTGCAATACAGATATTTGATGACCCCTACTGGAAGAAGGTAGTCACTACCAAGATATTTTTCAGGACTGGGTGTTAAATATTTGATTTGCCAGAAACAACATACTCCACTATAAAAAAATCCAATAAATTAACTGTACATTGTTTAAATGTAGAAAAGTTTCCACAGACAACCTACCCCCTCCCCACAAAAAAAAAAAAAAAAAAACGGGTGCCAAAACAAATGAATTTGTAAATACAGTATCTGAAAATGTTAGAATACAAAAGCTAAAAAATACTAAAATTAATGATTAATGTGATAAAATTGAATTCATACTTGGACAAACATGGTTAATTTTGCTACACAATCATATGCCAACCATAGCTTAAGAAACACTGCACTAGAGAGAAATAGCCACAGAAGCCTGTGCAGACAAAAGAGAGAAAGGGAAAAATGACAGACACCGCAGACTTAAAAGAAAAGAACAAGATACACAAAAAGGACAGATTAGAAATTTAAACTGGGATTGAACCACTGACTGTTGGTCAACCAGCTTACAGTTACTTGCACAACAGTCTGTCACTGCTCTTTACTGATGCCAAATTGTCCAATGATCCTTATCACAGAAAATTCAAGAAAAATAGATTGAAGAAAGAGGTTTTCCATAAAGGAGGAATTGAAGAAAAAAGAATTAGGGGAGTGTCAGTGAGAACCCTAATTTAGACCAATAAAAAATACTCTGCTAATATAAGTAAGGGAAGTTGCTGAGGGAGAAATTCAGGAAAAGCAATATATGAAAGGAGAAAAAATATTGACAGAATGTACTGTAAACGAGAAAATCAAAGATGTTAAACCAAAAACATGAAAACGAGGGATAATCCCAAAACATGAAGAAGAAACGTGCAGGCATATTTAAGGTGTAAAGGTGACCATTGCAATCAATAGCCAGATGTTTCGTATAAAAGTTTGTAAGGGGGTGAGGTATAAGTGTTGCTTAAGATTAAACTGAATATGATGACCATCTGGTTTCTTAGAAGATAGATATATCTTGAAAGACAGTTTTCCAAAAGATGGGGGAGAAGGAGGGAGCTTATGGCATCACACGGAAAGTATTGAAAAGAATTTTACAAGATATTGAAGTACACAGAAGAGTGCCACTGGCATTAGATCTGGAGACAGTACACATGCAAAATTATAAAGAGTGTGGTAAGAAAGAGGAGAGGTTAGAAGGACACCATTCACTTTAAGAGTTGGTAAAAGAACAGGGGGGTGATTAAAAACCCTGGTCCTTAGTAACTGAAACATTGCAAGCTCTGAGTTGTCATACATATTACCAAGAGTCATATCTTGACATTTCCAGGACGTAAAAGAGGTGGGCTATTACCAATACAAATACCTGATCTGTTAAAGATATGCAGTTTTGCAAACTGCACAGACAACAAAAGTTTGTCAACGTTATACCAAATTTGACATAAATATGATGTAATTTTAGGTAAAAGAGATAAGTACAAAAAAGGATCTCCAAGAGACGTATATTAAGTTCAGTGAGAAACCAGGAGAGTGGATTGATAAGGGATTTAAACAGCTCCAAATTGGCCGAAGGATAAATGCCCAAAGAAACAGCAAGGACACACTTCATATTGACCTTCAGAACAAAATTATATTTACTGGATAGAGAACAAGGCACTAACAAAGTTAAAGGGTGGACTATGTTCATTAATTGCACCTATGCAGTTAAGTGTCAGCAGAAGAAAGAAACTCAAGGAAAAGGGTTCCTTAACACTCTTTACAGATACAATGGTAACAGGATGCGACAATGTCCTACAAGAGATGTCAAACCCCAAGTATGTAACAAACTGGTTAGCAGGACTGAGTTAAATAAAGGAGACCATATTTAGACCAGTTACCTTTATAGCCTGACAAGGTCTCAAAATAAGTGGGTGGTTGCATTTGTAATTTGTAGGAAAACAACAAATAAAACTGGTCTCTTCAGGATTAATTTATGAATTACTGATTGCAGATGGTGTGCAATGGAGCTTCATCAGCAATTTCACTTCAGTGTACAAAGAAATTGGGCATATATTTTGAAAGGAAAGTGATTATGATCAACTGAGCTGAAGTGTCCACTTTGGTGGAGGTAACAGCAGAGCTCAATAACTGTATTAATTCTAACTGTTTCAAGAAAGCAGAATGGAATTCTGAAGTAGGCAATTTGGTGCCAGCCATTTTTGGAGTATACATATACCTTTATTTATGGCCTTTAATGTTGTGAATTCTTTATATGTGTGGATTTCTTGAGTTAATACCAATGTCTGGTGAGAATTTCAAGTGAATAACCTCATTGGAAATAGATTTAATGAAAAAATGTTGATTCAATACTTATTTCCCCCATTGTATGATTCTTTTTTATATATTTAATTGTTGTGTAATTGTTAGTGCTTTTGGTATGTTGTCTTAGAACACAGCAGTCCAACAATATGCATTGGTTTTCACAAAAATTATAGCAAGCCCCAGGGGGTGGATATTTGGTGGTCGTTGAACATAGTTTATTGAACAGTTCTGTGTAACAGAAACAAACTGAAATCATTTAATATACATAGACAAGTAATTATTAACTCTGTTCTATTAGAAATGAATCACTGAGATTTTTACACTGGAGAAAAAATTTAATATGCTTTTAGGAAATACAATATATTGCAATTAATATGCAGTTCATTTCAATTAATTCGATTGTGATTACATTTTTAATCCAACAACAGCCCTAATAATTTTTTTAGAATAAGTGCAGAATATTTTGTTAATTTTAAAGGTTATTTTTAGTAAAACCAAAATAGAAAAGTGGGATCTACAGCAGCTACCTTTCGCTTTCACTACTCTCTTAGTTATTCATCAGATCAGTACATCTCCTCCCAACTGGTTCACACTCCATGCTCTATTGCTTGCTCGCTTGCACTCTCTTGTTCTCAAATTTTCACATTTGTGGGGGTTTTCTGTCTCTAAACCTCGTGAATGTGAAAGGGTGACTGTATTATTCTACTGTAATGCAAGAATATCAGGTATTAGATTAAAGAGAAATTTATTCTGTCTTGGCCTGACATCCATTCATTCATTTTCTGAGAATTTAATTCTCAGCGTTGTAATAGAGTACGTGTTGTTGGTTTATAGTATTAACAGTATAACTTCAGTAAAGGGAAAGGTAGCATGGCGCAGTGGTAGCTATTCAGCCTCATAGTAAAGAGCCCAGGGTTCATGTCCCAGGTACTCCCTGTGTGGAGTTTGCATGTTCTCTCCATGTCTGTGTGGATTTTCCCCATTTTCTTCCCATTATTGAAAGACATTCAGGTTAGAGGAACTGGTAATGCTAAATTGGCCCTAGTGTGTGTGTTGTAAGCACCAGGGGGTGCTCCAGATCCCCAAACACCTGACACAAAGGCTCAGACAAGCAAAAAGCACAAAGAGCGTTTTTAATGTGGGAAACTCTTCCTTTGCAAGCGTTTCTCACCACCAGCACAAGTACAGCTATAAGCATGGAAATCAACCCTCTGAAACTCTCCTTCTTTGCCTTCTCTCTCTCTCTCTCTTGTCTCTGCCTTGGTCACAGCCTCCTCTAAGTAAGCATTGTCCTCTTTCCTCCCAACTCTGGCTCACTGAATTCAATCCCCAGGATTACTTCCAGTGATATGAAGCTGTGGCTCTGAAGCATGGAGGTGGGACTCCCAAATCCTGCAGCTTCTCCTGGTGAACCCTAAGGGGCCAAACAGCGTTATACCCCGGGACTACAGTACTCGGCATGCCTTTTGGGCACCCATGTGGGGATCCCAGTTTAGGTTGGCTGCCATCAAGCATCCTGGGGGAGACAAAGTCCTGTGTAAGCTGTCTCTCCCTGCCATTCCAGGTTGAGGTAGTGCAATTGTCTCACAGCAGCATTTAAAAAAACACTGTAAAAAGAATTTACTCCATTAAAACAGATACAAAATTTCAGTGTAAAGGTGAAGTGTCATACTCTAGCTTTACCATATTTTACTATGTTTCAAACACTGAGTAATCTTGTCATCTGAGTAAGATTCATTAATAGCAATGTTCTAAAGAACATTTAAGCTGAGAGAAATCTTTCTTACCAGTATGAAATGCAGGCTGAATAGGAACATGCTGCTGCTTTGACAGAGGAAGGACTGTCTGAAGAGGCTGTAAGATTATCGTTTTAGCTGGAAGTTGAACAGTGGTGTGGGAAAGAGGAACAGCAGCTATCACAGGCTTGGGCTTGATATTAATCTTTGGCATAAAATGAATGGGACGGGTGGGAGGATTTGTAGATACTTTTCCTGTGTAGCAAGGAGAAAAATAACTGTTACCTTTTAAATTTCAGCTTATGAAAACTTATGATTGTTGAAAGCCACTATCTAATTTTAAAACAGTATAGTACCTGACAAAATTTTGGCAGACTTCTGCAATTTATCTGATGCTTTGACTTCACAAGTACTGTCAGTGTCCGAGTATAGTGACACAGGAGACAACTGTGCTGTATGTGAAATGTCTAAATCTTCCTAAAGTAAAGCAGAAAACAGAAAATAAATTACACATTAGGATCTAAACAGGATTAAAATATAATAGCAAGATGCATCAAGTTGTATTCTTAAGCCAGAGTCTGCTAAACAGTTGTAAATGATACATTTAACAATATTGCCGCATATCACAATGATATATAAATCAACTTAAAATTCAGTTTACATCAGGAGTTGTTAATTAGGAATTGCAACATCCATAAGAGTGGAACAGCAGTTTCAGAAGGATCGCATACAAGCATTTGAAAAATATCGCATTCTCAAACCCACTTAGTGCACTCATTCTTTAAAATACTCCCTTCTGTGATAAAGCATGATTATTTTAAAATGGCAACAGAAAATATTGCTGGTGGCTTGAGTAAAAATGGCACACTGACAACAAAGTCAATAAGATATATTTCTTTATTCCTGTCATTCACAGCTGAGAATGTGTGAATAACTTGTATTGCACAGGATTGCAGGAGTATACGCAGGCAGTAAGAAGATTTGTGTGGATTTGATGAAATGAAAGGGAAAATACCACAATCAGGTTAACCACCCAGTACAACTAGGATTTTAAAATATTAATTACAGAGAAGGTAGCTTTTCAGAAGAAAAACCATGAAAACCATGAGGTATGCAGCAGACTCAGTCCCTTAGTCTTAGAATACCACTATGTAAAATAATACAGGATTAACTAAATACAGGCTGAAGCTGAAGTCACAGCTGCCTAGGGAACCCAAAAACTCCCAAACCAAAAATGTTGAGTATCAAGAGTTTATTTTAAAGATCCATATGACAGAAAAACCTGCACTACCAAAAATATTAAGGAACGTCCCCATAAAAATAAACATAAGGGAATATAATCCCAATAATAAATCCATCAAAACTATTTGTCAAGAATATGAATATACTCAATTAAAATGTAGTCATTCTGACATTTTACCGTCTTATTGTTCACAAATTACTTTAAAATCAAAATTGCTAAAATACACATTTAATAATAAATTAATACATTTTTTGTATAAATAAGCAAAATAAAAAAATTGACAATGGTATTCTACTTACAGGTACAAAATATGGTGAAAGTGATGACACTGATGAAGGCGATGGCACCGAACATGCTGAACTGTCTGGTGAAAGGATGTCTGTTACATCTACATCTGTCAAATTATAAACAAACACAGGCCTTTTATACTTTTATTTTGTTTTATTTGGCAGATTCTCATTTCTTAATGTTTATTTACACTATTTTAAAGCTTTATTTTTTTTATTTTAATCTGTGTTAAACGTTTAGGACTTGGCAACATAATTTTTCTTGTTGCCTGGAGATATACAGTTAGGTTCTTTGGAAATTTAAAATTGGTCTAGTACAAACTGTCTCTCACTACAGGCCTAACCAGAGAACATGACACACTTCAGCACAGTTTTCTCAAAGTGCCTCTGTAAGTACCATTTGCTCTACTACCACATAATTCCTGACAAAAATGACTGAACATCTTGCATTTAACCCAAGTAAAGTTTATTCTGAACAATGCAAACAAAATATAGTACAAGGAGTCATATCAATTAATTTCCATCCATTTTCCTACCCCACTTATCCAGGGCAGGGCTGTGCGGAAGCTGAAGCCTGACCTAGGAAGCATTAGGTGCACGACAGGAGCAATCCCTGGACAGGGCACCAGGCCATCACAGGGTGAACACACACATACATCTACATACGTCTATACATGGGCCAGTTTAAAAACTTAAATTTTATTTGTTACTACTCCAGTCAGCGCAGTATCAGGAAATGTGCCATAAAAAATATACAGTCAAATGAAAAAGTTTGGGAACCCCTCTTAATTCTTTGGATTTTTGTTTATCATTGGCTGAGCTTTCAAAGTAGCAACTTCCTTTTAATATATGGCATGCCTTATGGAAGCAGTAGTATTTCAGCAGTGACATTAAGTTTATTGGATTAACAGAAAATATGCAATATGCATCATAAAAAAATTAGACAGGTGCATAAATTTCGGCACCCCAATAGAGATATTACATCAATACTTAGTTGAGCTTCCTTTTGCAAATATAACAGCCTCTAGATGCCTCCTATAGCCTTTGATGAGTGTCTGGATTCTGGATGGAGGTATTTTTGACCATTCTTCCATACAAAATCTCTCCAGTTCAGTTAAATTTGATGGCTGCCAAGCATGGACAGCCTGCTTCAAATCATCCTATAGATTTTCGATGACATTCAAGTCAGGGGACTGTGACGGCCATTCCAGAACATTGTACTTCTCCTTCTACATGAATGCCTTTGTAGATTTCAAGCTGTGTTTTGGATCATTGTCTTGGTGGAATATCCAACCGCTGCGTAACTTCAACTTTGTGACTGATGCTTGAACATTATTATCCTGAAGAATTTGTTGATATGAATTCATCCAACCCTCGACTTTACCAAGGGCCCCAGTCCCTGAACTAGCCACACAGCCACACAGCATGATGGAACCTCCACCAAATTTGACAGTAGGTAGCAGGTGTTTTTATTGGAATGCGGTGTTCTTCTTCTGCCATGCAAATAATTTTTTGTTATGACCAAATCATTTTTGTCTCATCAGTCCAAAGCACTTTGTTCCAAAATTAATCTGGCATTTGCATACAACAAGTGACTCTGTTTGTGGCATGAGTGCAGAAAGGGCTTCTTCTCATCACCCTGCCATACAGATGTTCTTTGTGCAAATTGTGCTGAATTGTAGAACGATATACAGATACACCATCTACAGCAAGATGTTCTTGCAGGTCTTTGGAGGTGATCTGTGGGTTGTCTGTAACCATTCTCACAATCCTGCGCATATGCCGCTCCTGTATTTTTCTTGGCCTGCCAGACCTGGGTTTAACAGCAACTGTGCCTGTGGCCTTCCATTTCCCGATTCCATTCCTTACAGTTGAAACTGACAGTTTAAACCTCTGTGATAGCTTTTTGTAGCCTTCCCCTAAACCATGATACTGAACAATCTTTGTTTTCAGATCTTTTGAGAGTTGCTTTGAGGATTCCATGCTGTCACTCTTCAGGGGAGAGTTAAAGGGAAGTACATCTTGCAATTGACCACCTTAAATGCCTTTTCTCATGATTGGACACACCTGTCTATGACGTTCAAGGCTTAACGAGCTAATCCAACCAATTTGGTGTTGCAAGTAATCAGTATTGAGCAGTTACATGCATTCAAATCAGCAAAATTACAAGGGTACCCAAATTTTTGCACAGCCAGTTTTTCACATTTGATTTAATTTCATACAACTAAATACTGCTTCACTAAAAATCTTTGTTCGGAAAACACCCCAGTACTCAGATGTTCCTAGGAAATGAAAGACATACCACTTATCTTTTTTGTTGAAAGTAAATTATTATGCAGGCTGAGAGGGGTTCCCAAACTTTTCCATATGACTGTACTTACCAGATACAAAAACATGTGCAAAAGACAAAAGATCTATAAATGTTTCAATGATAATAATAACTAATATTCAACAGTATAATAAATAATACATTAAGTAGTTAAAAACACCAATGCATCAAGTTTAAAATATTTATAACCATGCCAATATGTATTAACCAAACAGAACAAGTAACAACTAGACAATGCAACAAACTGAGCTGCCCAACGATGAGCTGCCACAATCTACTATATACAGAATGGTATTGCAGGTGGTCTCTACAATGAGAGTCTTAGTCAAATAGTACAGCAAACAGATAATTGTATATAATTAATAGCTAAATTTACCATGAGTAAATGCTATAGGATCATTTACTCTTTGAAAAGACAGGCACACAATTTTTTGCTATAAAATGTATGGTCTACTGTAATGCAATGAGTAATTCCCTCCTTGGCCATTTATTGATACAAACATTCTTTACAAATTAGAGTGGTATTATAGGGCCTGTCTGCCATAGTGCATTTATCACACAAGAATGTGATGCAGCTAATTGTTATTCTATACATATTCTTTACTATGCAAATTTAAATGACAGTGAAAATCTGGAGGGTTGAAATGTGACTTTCAAAGTGTTACTGAGCCTTTTTAATGAGATAGTGTTGAACAAAATCAATAGACATTAACATGGACCCCTAACAACTTAAAAACTGCTCACTCTTTCCACGTTTATGTTAATAGGATAATGAATACATCCATGTTTACTCTAGTCAACAATCAGCTCATTTGTTTTACTGACACTTCAGTACAAGTCTTATTACCGTTGTATTATCTAAAAACTTCATAATGGTGATATGTCCTGACTGGTAATACAATCATTAGCTAACAATAAGAACAGAAGAGGTCTGATGGATTGGTTCCTGCCTGAAGGAAGATCCAGTTTCTCTCTGCACACTGAACTGCATAAGAGAGATGGATAGACAGATGGAATTGTGATGTGTTATCTTGGAGCAGGTGAGTAATGTAACCAGTAAAAAACAAAAAGTTAGAACATAAGACATTTGACAAATGAGAGGTGACCATTCAGTCCATCAAACCTGTTTGTTTATCTAATAGCTAAGCTGTTCCAATATCTCATCCAAACTTTTCTTAAAAGATCAGGGTGTCTGCTTCAACTACATGTGTTGGTTGTTTGTTCCAGAGTCTCACAAATCTTTGTGTAAAAAAGCACTTCCTGGCTTCAGTTTTAAATGCACTTCCTTTTAATTTCTATTGATGTCCTGAAGTACATGATTCACCCTTAAGATGAAAGAATATTACTGGAAAGGTACTTCTGAGAAGATACCAACTGGATGATCTGCACATGCCAGGAGGAGGTGATGAGAGATGGAGCCTGGAGTGCAGTAGTTCTCTCAAACCTGTGATCTCTTCACCTTGTTTATGGACAACATGAAAACCTGGCCATCTAGTGGTTATAAAAGCTGCTGCTTATTTTGGAATGAAATTAGCATAGAAAGTTTAAAATCCATAGTGCAATAAACTATTAGTGTTTACTGCAAAGGTGACCGTACTCTTGTATAACTCTGTGAGAGCCTGTAGATGACAAAGGAACTATCAGCTCTCCAGTTAACATGCTTCCATTTAAACCTGTGTATACGCATCATGAAGTATCTGCATTAATACAATGTTTTGAAGCATCATGAAGTATCTGCATTAATACAATGTTTTGAAATAACAGACAGAAGGGAAGGGGCAAAGGTACAAATCTGTTCCAGACCACAAAACATACAGATAATGTCCTCCGAAAGTGACAAATCTAAAATATATAAAGATCTGTCTTAAAAGAATGAAAGCACTAACAAGTCAAATAATTAAATTTCAAGTTTCATTTTCTGCTAGACTTGGCTTCTAATTATGTAACTGGCTGGAATGAAAACCTGTACCCACTACAGACCTCAGGACCGTAGTTGAGTAGTCCTACTACATACATTAACAAATGCTTTTTTAAAAAGTTAAGACTCCAACATAATATAATTTACCTGAAACAGGAAAAGGCTTTACATCAAAAAGATTACTCTGCAATGATCTAAAGCAGAGTGGCGGCACAGGATTTCCTAACTCTATTGATATTCTAAGCAATCGGCAGCTGGTCGAAATTGGGCGATTTTCCCTTCAAATGACTCAATTGAGACTCTTAAATTTGGCCAAACTCAAAAAAACAACATTGTGTTTTAGGCTCCAAGTGTTACAGGAGTGAAGCTGTAGTGCTCCTCAAGGCATTTATTATGGCATCTGAAGAAGTGCACATAAATATTAGAACATTAGAACAATTTAGATGAGAACAGGCCATTCAGCCCAATAAAGCTTGCCAGTCCTTTCCACTTAGTTCTTCTAAAAAACATCAAGTCTAGTTTTGAAAGTCCCTAAAGTCTTACTGTCTACCACGCTACTTGGTAGCTTATTCCAAGTGTCTATGATTGACCATGTAAAGATGTTCTTGATTAACTCATTTTAAAATCTATGATGAACTCATTTTAAAATAATAGTCTCGATCCACAGTACTAATTCCCTTCATAATTTTAAACTCTTCAATTATGTCACCTCTTAACTTTCTTTTGCTTAAACTGAAAAGGCTCAGCCATTTTAATATTTCTTCATAATTCATACCCTGTAGCCTTGGAATCAGCCTAGTCACTCTTTTCTGATCCTTTTCTAGTGCTGCTATGTCCTTTTTGTAGCCTGGAGACCAAAACTCCGCCCAGCACTCCAGATGAGGCCTCACCAGTGTATTATAAAGCTTGAGCATAACCTTCTTGGAGTTGCACTCCACACATCGTGCTATATAACCTAACATTCTGTTTGCCTTCTTAATGGGTTCTGAACTGAGTTGATAGTGTAGGGTCCACCACAACTCTTAAATCCTTCTCATAAGGTGTACTCTCGATTTTCAGACCTCCCTTTGTGTATTCAAACCTAACATTTTTATTCCCTATGTATAACACTTTACATTTACTGACATTAAATTTCATCTGCTACAAATTTGTCCAAGCCTGTATTCTGTCCAAGTCCTTCTGTAATGATTTAATGAATTCCAAATTATCTGCTAATCCACTTATTTTGATATCATCTGAAAACTTAACCAGCTTGTTACTTATATTTTTATCCAAATCATGTATATATATTAAAAATAGCAGCAGCACTAGCACTGACCCTTGTGGAACACCACTCTTAACATCAGCCAATTCTGATAAGGTTCCTTGCACCATCACCTTCTACTTCCTGTGTCTGAGCCAATTCTGGACCCATCTACAAACATCACCCCAAACTCCCACTTCTTTTAGTTTGATGTCCTGCCTCTTATGTAGCACCTTATCAAATGCTCCACTTGGATCATATACTTTTGTTGCTTCCTCATAGAATTCCAGCATATTAGTAAAACATTACCTTCTGCTTCTGAATCCATACTGATTGTTCAGAAAAATTCCTGTAATTGCCATGTGCTGGTCAATCTTATCCTTAATAATTCCTTCCATTAATTTTCCTGTGATGCACGTTAAGCTTACTGGCCTATAGTTTCTTGGATCTGCCCGGTCACCTTTTTTATATAAAAGGATAATATTTCCCATTTCCAGTCCTTCTGAATATCCCTCATTAGCACTGACTTCCTAAATATATTTGTCAAGGGAATATATACAGTATATATATGTACTCGCTAGCCTTCTTATCAACCCGGGGGTAAATATTAACTGATCCTGGTGATTTGTTTGATTTCAGCCATTTATAGGAACCTAATTAAGGACTTTGTTAAATGGTGTGACTCAAACCACCTACAACTGAACACCAGCAAAACCAAGGAGCTGGTGGTGGATTTAAGGAGGACCAGGCCCCTCATGGACCCCGTGATCATCAGAGGTGACTGTGTGCAGAAGGTGCAAACCTATAAATACCTGGGAGTGCAGCTGGATGATAAATTGGACTGGACTGCCAATACTGATGCTCTGTGTAAGAAAGGACAGAGCCGACTATTCGTCCTTAGAAGGCTGGCATCCTTTAACATCTGCAATAAGATGCTGCAGATGTTCTATCAGACGGTTGTGGCGAGCGCCCTCTTCTATGCAGTGGTGTGCTGGGGAAGCAGCATGAAGAAGAGGGACGCCTCACGCCTGGACAAACTGGTGAGGAAGGCAGGCTCTATTGTAGGCACGGAGCTGGACAGTTTGACATCCATGGCAGAGCGACGGGCACTGAGCAGGCTCCTGTCAATCATGGAGAATCCACTGCATCCACTAAACAGTATCATCTCCAGACAGAGGAACAGCTTCAGCGACAGACTGCTGTCAACGTCCTGCTCCACTGACAGACTGAGGAGATCGTTCCTCCCCAACACTATGCGACTCTTCAATTCCACCAGGGGGAGTAAACGTTAAAATTATACAAAGTTATTGTCTGTCTGTATGCCTGCATTGTTATCACTCTTTAATTTAATAATTTAAAATTGTTCTTTATCAGTATGTTGCTGCTGGAGTATGTGAATTTCCCCTTGGGATTAATAAAGTACCTATCTATCTAGCTATTTATCTATCTATCTATCTATCTATCTATTGAACCAGAGCAGTATTTCTCCCTCTACAATTTTTAAATCACTCAGAACCTCCTTAGTAGTCCCATTTATCGCTGGGAGGTAATCCACTTCCACTCTTGTGAAGACCTCAGAAAAATGCAAGTTTAGAGTGTCTGCTATTTTACTGTCTGTATCTTTTAATTCCCCTTTACTATTCCTAACGTACTTCACCTCCTCCTTGACTGTTCTTTTACTACTAAAATACTGAATCTCTTAGGGTTGTCTTTCGCCTTATTTGCTATATTCCTCTCCAACCATCTTTTGCCTCCCTAATATACTTCTTAATGGTTGCCATCATGTTCTCATATGCCCAATGATTCAAATTTGGAGTAATTAGTCTTATACAGCTGTTTTTTCCTTTATAGCTTCATTTTTAACTCTTTATTAACACACTGTAAAGTTTCTTTAAATATCCGAATTAATTCCAAATTTAGATATGTACCTGTCCTGCATTACATGTAAAATATTTTTAAACCTGTTTCACTGCTCCTCAACTGTCTCCACACTTAAAAGCTTATCCTAGTCTATTCTCCTTAGACATTGACGCATCTGCTTAAAATTTGACCTACCCAAGTTAAACAACAATTTTAGACTTTGCATTCACACTCTTACAAAACACAGAGAACTGTATTATATTATGGTCACTTGACCCTAGTGGTTTAATCACCTCTACACCCTCAGTTATATCCTGATTATTATAAAAAACTAAATCTAGACAGGCTTCTCACCGCGTTGATGCTTTAACATACTGTGTTAAAAAACAATCAGTGATTACTTCTAAAAACTCCTGCTCTTGTGCTCAGCCATTTGGAAGGTTTTCCCAATTAATTTTTGGATAGTCAAACTCCCCCATGACTATAATATCCCCCTGTAAATTTGCCATTTTAATATTACTAAAAAGATCTGTGTTGAAATTAATGTCTGCACTCCTAAAATAAAGCCTGTTTCCTTAATGCTTTCCAGGTGAAGCCACATGTCCTCACTAAGATTGGACAAATATAATAGTCCAACTGAAGAGGACTTGCATTTAAATTCTGTTTAGACATAAACAGCAACCCCACCTCCTTTTCTGTTCTCTCCATCCTTCCTAAAAAATGTGTATCCCTCTATGTTATACTCATCCCCATCTTTGTTATTTAGCCAGGTTTTGATTATTGCTATATCATCATTATGCTCAGAGACATACAACTCCAATTCACTTGTTTTATTTTTGATATTTCTAGCATTAAAGCAAGCTATTTCTAATATGTTACTCCTTTTACATGTAAGCGTTGTGTTAAAATTTACATTACTAAACATTTTTATTTTTTCACTATTGTTTGTTTCTCCACGTATAGTTCTTAACCTGGCCAGTCCTAAAATCCCTGACCCCCCCTTCCAATCCCTAGTTTAAACAATCGTCGACTAACCTATTCATAACTCTTCTTCCCCAATAAACTGGTGCCTCTCCAGTTCAGATGTAACCTGTCATGGCAGAACAGGTCCCATCTGTTCCAAATGGAGCCCCAATGCCCCATAAATCTATATCCTTCTAATCTCCTCGATCTTACCTGGACTGGTGGGTGGCACAGGCAGAACTTCAGAGAACGCTACCTTGTTAGTTCTGCTCATCAGCCTGGCACCCAACGTTTTGAATTTTGATCAGAGAACTGACAAGACTACGCTAATATACGTCATTTGATCCGATATGGACAATGAAAACTGGATCAACATCCACTCTGGCCAAGAGCCTATCCACACTTCCAGGGAGGTCTTCCACCTGTGCACCCAGAAGGCAACACACCATGCAAGACTCTCTGTCCCTGGAGCAAACCTGTGCTTCAATCCCCCTAACGATTGAGTCCCCAACTATCACTACATCTCTCTTTCTGGGAACTGGTTTTAAGGTGGCCTGTTGGGCCTCCTTATCCCTACCTACCACCTCAGAATCATCAGAGACACTGTCCAACTTCGTAATGACCCAAAAACGGTTTGAAACTTCCAATTCTGGGGTTGATGCCCCCGGACTTTGTCCCTTGTGACCGTGACCCACCTAGCTCTACCTGTCTGGTCTGGAATTTCCTCCCCGGCCAGCTTAAGGTGCACAATTTCTCTTTAAAGGACACCTGGGCCAAGTCCGCCAATTCTCTACACTACAATGCAGGGCACTTGCCTCGTTATTAAAATTTGAATTAAGATTACTAAAACTGCCTTCACTTTTTCTTTTCTTAATTAAACTACATTTTAGTTGTGTTGACAAAAGTTGGTCTGTAATAAAAAAAAGAGCCAGGTAGGGTTTAGGGGACTGGTGGGAGCAAAGACTGAAACACTGGCTTTCACATTAAAGAAAGTAATAACGCAGTAACAAGGAATATGATGAGTCATACTGTGCATGGAAAGGAAAGGCAGATGAATATATTGTCTAGCTGAACATAGAGGGAAAGAAAAGGAACCCATAAACACATCTTAATCTGCAATTAAGACAAAAGCTGCTTTTGCTCATGTGTTTAGACCTTTTCATTTAGGCTTTAATTAAAACTAAAGCTGTTTATATCAGTGTGAACAACAGACAAGCTTCTGTTAAGTACAGTAACTTGCTATTTGAATTAGACAAGGAAAAAATAGTCTTGAAAAAAACACACATGCTCATATTAATAAAGATGAATCTAAAAATGCAATGATACTGTATCCCTTGATTAACCAGATTTAGCAATTAAAATTCAATGAGAACAATTGTTCATACCATATTTTTCTATTATTTACATTTAAGCAGGATCCCTTAGCAGTACCAGACAATGCTTCAAGCCAACACAATACACTACCATCACTATTACACTGGTCTCTAATTTCTTCTACCTAAACAATGCAGTTAACTTTTTACCATTTGCTGAAAAGAAATTTATTACAAATAAGCTTAAAAAACAAACATCTAACTTGCAGGACTACAACTCGGCAATATTTTTTTTTTTCCATGGGGTACCTCAGTGTTGTCCTTTTCACATAAAAACCAAGGATGTTTATATTAGTCAAGTAATTAAACGTTTGAAAGACTTTTATATCTACTGCTGGTTTAATTTATTAACCTTATCTTACATTCATGTTGAAATGAGTCTTAATTTAGCTACACATACTCATTTTTTGCCTTGTTTTTATAAAAAATTAACTGAACACAGAATTTTCTTTACCAAAGATAATATTCTTATGAAAATCTGAAAGCATTTGAAAGACTTAAGAAAATAACCCTACATTTTTTTAAATAAAATAATAGTATATAATTAAAAAGCTATGTAACCTAGTTCAGCTTACATGAATAAATAAATAAACAGAAGCTCAAATGAAGGCATTTGAGCTATCTCCAAAGTGTATAATGTTAAAACGTGAACTACAGACAATCTCAAAAAGCACTAGATGCAACCAGATTAAAATTTCTGAATTCTAAAGTATAAGTAGTATATTCTTTAGATACTCATGAGTCATATTACCTGTGTAGTTACTTGCTGTTTCATCATACGCTGATGAGCTCCAAGACAACAAATCAATATCAAAGTCAAGCCCATCTTCATTCTTGGACTGTAAATCAGAATAGATTATGTAAAATAACTTGCACCAACATCCAACTGAAATAGACTGGTTAATAATTTCAGCCTCATGCTTCAGTTACTGCCATTAAAGAGTGACTATCTAGAATAATACTTTAAAAACACTAGAGAGATTCCAATGTGTATATCCCTGCATTTACCAAACATTAAAGAATGATAAAGGTGACAAACTCAATCATTATGATAGTGGAGTTTAATCACAATTCGATCCATTTATGTTTTTAAAATTTTTTATGCGTTTAAATGAAATAAAATAAGATTAATTTCTGGAACTTATCATTTTACAAGCCATACTAATAACCCCAGCATATTACCCTAAGTTCTTGTCTATAAGCCGGACTCATGTATTAGCCGGAGACCAAAAATCATACGAATTTTTAAAATAAAATCGTATCATAGATAAGCCGGACTCATGGATAAGCCGAACATACTATAACCTATAACTAATAGAAGGGAGGGAGGTCAGTGGTCTCACTCGCGCCCATTTAATTTCTTTAAGGGGGGAGAGAGTGTGAGATATTGCCGTCTCTCTCACTCCCCGCATGGCGCGGTTGGAGCAGCCGGAGCGCGTTCTTTCTGCTCTGGGCGTCGCCGAGTCAACACGAGCGCGTAGCGGTCATTTAAATTGTGATTTTATATGTAAGCATATTTAAATATATATCGCGGATTTCTGCGGACAATGGGTCTTTTAATTTCTGGTACATGCTTCCTCAGTTGGTTTGCCCAGTTGATTTCATACAAGGGACGCTATTGGCAGATGGCTGAGAAGCTAGATTGCTTACTTTTCTGTCAATCTTGCGCTGACTATCTGTGATCCTGACGTATGGGGATTGAGCAGGGGGGCTGCACACCTAGACGATACAGACGCTCGTCTAAAAATGCTGAAAGATTATCTTCACGTTGCTATCTTTTGTAAAGCTGATTCCTGAAAAGACATGCTGCACAGTGCTTCGCATACTTAAAAGCTCGAAGGGCACGTATTGATTTTTGACTGAAAAACAAACTCTCCCTCTCCCTCTCTTTGTCTGCTCCTGACGGAGGGGGTGTGAGCTGCCGCCTTCAACAGCTTTGTGCCGCGGTGCTTCGCATACTTAAAAGCCAAACAGACATATTGATTTGTTTCTTCCTTTGAAGAGGAAGATATGTTTGCATTCTTTTAATTGTGAGACTGAACTGTCATCTGTCTTGTCATGGAGCACAGTTTAAACTTTTGAAAGAGACAAATGTTTGTTTGCAGTGTTTGAATAACGTTCCTGTCTCTCTACAACCTCCTGTGTTTCTGCGCAAATCTGTGACCCAAGCATGACAATATAAAAATAACCATATAAACATATGGTTTCTACTTCGCGGATATTCTTATTTCGCGGGTGGCTCTGGAACGCAACCCCCGCGATGGATGTATAAGCCGGACTTATGTATAAGCCGATATTCTATTTTTTCATTTTCACAACTTTTTACCTTAGATAAGCCGCGGCTTATTGACAAGAACTTAGGGTATGTTTTCTATTATCAACATTATCAACATTTCTGTGGACTATCATGTAATACTCACATATTGCTCATATTCCAAAGCTTGTAACAGCTCTGTTGTGTCTCCCAAATCACCAATATCATCAAAAAGACTGTAATCTACCAAATAAAAAATAGAAGCTCTGTGATTATTTTATACAATATTACATTTGATTTTCACAAAATACAGGTAAATAAAAACTGACAAATGAAAATAACCATATTTTTCCTGATTACTGTTACAAAAAATTAAGAAAACCCAAGAAATACATCGCATGTATATATGGTATAATAAATCAACAAAGCCAGAACAAGCAATCATTCATTCATTTTATGAGCTCCCTCAAATACAGAACTGTTAAGACTATAGAATCTATCCTGACACTAATTTATATTTATAGACATCAATAAATCTCAAATGCATGTCTTTGAGATGTGGGAGGAAGCAAGGGTTAAAAACCTACACAAAGATGGCAAAAAAGTGAAAACTCCACAAAAGCAGAAAAGAAATTTAATTAGTAAATCAAAATTATTAGAACTATTTATTAACTAATATAAACAATGTGTAAGATTTTACATAACTGAGATTTATCTTCAAACATTCAATATCATAAATTGGTCAAAAAATACATTTTCATGCGACTTAAGTAGAGAACAGGGTTTCATGGTAAGCTTTTTGCCAAGCAGCACTGGTGCTTCTGACTTGGAAAAAAAATAGGAGCATCCAGTAAAATTTACAAGCACAAATGTTTTACACACTTTTTTCTTATAAAAATGGCATGAATTTAGCACACACTAGGGGTGTCAAAAGTATTGAAATAATGCACATCCAATTCATCATTGTTCAGGTTGCAGCCCCATTTCCATCCACTCGCCAAGTGTTAATAAAACAGGAATTTCAGCAGCATTGGCTCTTTCATAAGCATGCTTTAACGACAAAGAAGGCAGCTAGAGTAATATCTGGAAATACTTTAGCTTTGTAGCAGATTGGGACAGAAAACTACAAGATACAAGCAAACCTGTAACCAAGAATTACAAGCATATCAATACAAAAAAATTCAATCGATATCTTATTTCTAAATTAAGGAAATATTAATAAGTATAAACCTTAAAACTACTGTGTTTGAAGTAGGGATGTGATGTTTATATTTTTCTACAGGTGAAAGTATTTTTGTAGCCAGTTAAATGCTTAATGCATCAAGACAAGGGTCTTCACTTATTTTTACCTGTGCATCACTTTTATACTGTGTTGTCTATTTAGGGGCAATAGTCTAATTCTACAGTATAGGGTTCTGTCACCCCTTTGATTTTTAAACCCTCACTGCAAACTCTGTTTCCTTACCGTGTTAATTTATTTTATTTTATCATGTGCTATTTTAAAATTATATTTCATCACGTTTAGTATATAATGTAAGACTCTGTAACTTTTCAGGGCTCAATGCATAAAGAGTGACGATACTCCTCCGTGTGCTCATACACTTGTAGCTGTGCTTCAGAGTGTGTTATATTTTGTATGTCAGGGCTCATCTGCTGCCCTATACAAGCAAACTTTGGTCTTACAGAAGGGCACATCAAAATGCTACTCTTTCTTGCAAAAATTCTGAAGTTACAAAGACATTGTAGTTTATTTAGACAAAAATGCAATGTGCACCATTTGCATTTACGCTGCAAAGCCTTTAAGTGTGTTAGTGGTCTATTTGTATGTTGCTTTTCTGAACAACTGTTTACAGACCACATTAATATTCTTTTTACTTAATCTTACTTACATTAATGTTCTTCTTCTGAATCTTACAAAAGATTGTAATACTTATTCAATTCACATTTAATGACATTTGTAAAATTTCATTATACTATCTCAGTAACAGTATTTGTTTTCATCAAAGTAAAAAAAAATTTGACCAGATTTAAAACTGTTTACTTTTTATTGTTTACAGAGTTTTACTCTTACCTTTTACAACAAAAGATTTCACTACTTTAAGTATTTGCATTTAAATGACTAAAACGTCTATCATTTGTATTCGGCAATGGTAATGTTAAGATTTTAATGCATACAGAATTGCAATTTATTAAAATAATCATTTTATTCAGTTATGTTATATTCCATATTAGATACTGAAAATGGTACTGAATTTCACTACTTTTCTCAGTGCCATACTGAAGTTTGAAATTTTGGTATTGTGACAATGCTACACTCGTTAAGCACATACTGTATTTGCTTTTTTAACCATAAAACTTTAAGAATGAACTGTCCTCTACTGCACAAAACAAACAGGTCAACAGATGAACAACACGACTACTACTACAACAATCTACACTGTTCCTCTTAGTTGGAACTTTGTAATAGGCTACAATTAAGTCTATTTCCAAATGTCTGATATGTTCTTTGTTATTGCATTGTATCTGTCAGGTCACTGCAACATGAAGCATACTTCGGTGGGCTTCATTGGTTTTAGTCACAAACAAGTCTCTGAAAAATGAATGATCATAAGAAGAGCTGTGCATCATTACTCTATCTTGTACAATGAAATGAGTACCCGTTTATAGATATCCAATTTACCTAATGTGCCCTACTAGCTGCACAGTACTGTTTGCAGAATATTAACTTTGTAACATGGTCAAACCGAACCAGGGAAATTCAGTCATCCACTGAAATTGAGATGGTACATCTTTTGACTTCTGGGTGCTTCAGCTTTCACAACCCCACCCCCATCATACCACAATGTCATTTTCTGAGCCTCTACTGCTCTGTTCCACCCTGCTTCCAGTGCTCTCTACATCAACATTCTGAGGACACGTTTCTCTCTTCTTTATCATGCTTATGCTCAGTGTCTGACTCCAAAGTAAACAAGCATTTCTTTTAATGCTTGCCATTGTGGAACTAATTACCTAGTTTGCCTGTCATGTTATTCTAGTCTTACGTTGTGACATTTGCAGTCACATAACACACTTTGCACCTACCAAAACAGGAGCATTCATTTTTTCCCATGCCATATTAATGCCTGTTAGACAGTTTTCACATGGGACTTCAACCCCCAAATTCTTTTTAAAAATGTGAACAGAAGAAGATAAAGCTTGTAAAATGTATGGAACCCTGTAGCAGAAATCAATATTTACCCAATAAAGTTAAACACTTTAACATACAACTGTAAAACATATGTTTTCAACACATGTAATTAGCTTACAGTTATGTAGGAGTAGATTAAGTTACAATGTCAGGAGTCTGATAAGCTACAGCAAATAATAGGGGAGCACAAGCTAGTGTATACAGCTACTAGAAAACGCAGACCTTTTTTGTTGTATTTTCTCCACCAAAGAGTACCTAGGGCTCAAACAACATGAACATCCCTGAACAAAACTTTGCTATTAAATAATTAGTACAATGAAAGGAGTGGTGCGATCTATCCAAATACTGAAAACCTGCCTATACAGGCAGCAGCTCACAATTAAATGCATTCACACATTCACTCAATCAATCCAGGATGGTATACAGTATGTAATCCAGTCCTGGGTCAAAGCTTGTTCAGAATGGAGTGTGTGCTTAAACAGCTAGAGAGAAGACAGTTGAGCATTTTATCAAACCTTTTATTTTTTGCTTTGATACAGAAGTGGATACATGGTGTAGTATTACCAAGAAAAAAAACATGCAAGGTTAACACAACCCCAACTTCTATTATTTAAACTAGAATAATGGCCTGTGTGTGACTTGATTTCAATGCAAGCAAGATTAAATTGGTATTGGCTTAATTAATTTCTCAAAAAAAAAAAAACAATACTGACCTGCATCTTTTACTGATTGTTAACCTCACATTAAAAAGACAGTATTTAATATAAATGTAGTGTAGCATTGTATCTTGTATAGACTGATTGCATAATAAATATAATTTGTTTTGAAAACTCAACAAACCAAAATGAACTGTTTCTTTATTTCCCACACATATATTTCTCAAGTTACTTTTTACATGTATGATTATGGCATCCTTTTGTGTTTATATTAAGAATGTATTCACTTACTTCAGGAAAAAAAAAACAAAAATGGCACGGCAACAATGACATAATGACCACAATTCCTGTGACTGTTGTTTCAGCTTTTTTTAAGAAAAATGTAAAGATTTTAAGATGTGCAACATAACATACTGATATCCCATACAGAGTGTGTTTCTTCTAGTATCGTTTGAAACAGTACAGCCTTGGTGTAATCTGGGGAGCTGGTAAAAACAATTAAATGCAAAAGAAAAAGTAAATGATACCACCTACAAAACACACACATGCACAACGTTTTAAAATTCTCACATACTGTGCCTTCTTTTTTTCTAGGGCTTCCTCTGCTCCTGACAGCAGTGAATCGCCAGCAATAGATCGCTACACTGAGCACATTAAATGTATGATATTCCAACTCTCTGCACATTTAGAATCCTTAGATTTATACTTGATATCACTTTCATGATGAAAAGCATTAAAGTATGTATATTACATTTTACAGATAAATCGGTAATTTCGTTTAAATAATGAATACTGTTAATAGGACGGAGTGGTGGCTCTGAGGCTAGAGATATGCACTGGCAATCAGAAGGTTGCCGGTTTGAATCCTGTAAATGCCAAAAGGGACTCTGCTCTGTTGGGCCCTTGAGTAAGGCCCTTAACCTGCAATTGCTGAGCGCTTTGAGTAGTGAGAAAAGCGCTATATAAACGCAAAGAATTATTTTTATGATAGATAGATAGATAGATAGATAGATAGATAGATAGATAGATAGATAGATAGATAGATAGATAGATAGATAGATAGATAGATAGATACTTTATTAATCCCAATGGGAAATTCACATTCTTCAGCAGCAGCATACTGATACAATAAATAATATTAAAGAATGATAATAATGCAGGTGAAAAACAGACAATAACTATGTATAATGTTAAATGTTAACGTTTACCCCCCCGGATGGAATTAAACAGTCACATAGTTTGGGGGAGGAACGATCTCCTCAATCTGTCAGTGGAGCAGGACAGTGACAGCAGTCTGTCGCTGAAGCTGCTCTTCTGTCTGGAGATGATACTATTAAGTGGATGCAGTGGATTCTCCATAATTGATAGGAGCCTGCTGAGCGCCCTTCGCTCTGCCACAGATGTTAAACTGTCCAGCTCCATGCCAACAATAGAGCTTGCCTTCCTCACCAGTTTGTCCAGACGTGAGGCGTCTTTCCTCTTAATGCTGCCTCCCCAGCACACCACTGCGTAGAAGAGGGCGCTTGCCACAACTGTTTGATAGAACATCTGCAGCATCTTATTGCAGATGTTGAAGGACGCCAGCCTTCTAAGGTAGTATAACCGGCTCTGTCCTCTCTTGCACAGCGCATCAGTATTGGCAGTCCAGTCTAATTTATCATCCAGCTGCACTCCCAGATATTTATAGGTCTGCACCATCTGCACACAGTCACCTTTGATGATCACTGGGTCTATGAGGGGTCTGGGCCTCCTAAAATCCACCACCAGCTCTTTGGTTTTGCTGGTGTTCAGGTGTAGGTGGTTTGAGTCGCACCATTTAACAAAGTCATTGATTAGGTCCCTATACTCCTCCTCCAGCCCATTCTTGATGCAGCCCACGATAGCAGTGTCATCAGCGAACTTTTGCACATGGCAGGACTCCGAGTTGTATTGGAAGTCCGATGTATATAGGCTGAACAGGACCGGAGAAAGTACAGTCCCCTGTGGCGCTCCTGTGTTGCTGACCACAATGTCAGACGTGCAGTTCCCAAGACGCACATACTGAGGTCTGTCTTTAAGATAGTCCACGATCCATGCCATTAGGTATGAATCTAATCCCATCTCTGTCAGCTTGTCCCTAAGGAGCAGAGGTTGGATTGTGTTGAAGGAGCTAGAGAAGTCTAGAAACATAATTCTTACAGCACCACTGCCTCTGTCCAAGTGAAAGAGGGATCGGTGTAGCACATAGATGATGGCATCCTCTGCTCCCACCTTCTCCTGATATGCAAACTGCAGAGGGTCAAGGGCGTGTTGAACCTGTGGCCTAAGATTGTGAAGCAGCAGCCTCTCCATGGTCTTCATCACATGTGATGTCAGAGCAACAGGCCAAAAGTCATTCAGCTCACTAGGACGTGATACCTTTGGGACTGGGGTGATACAAGATGTTTTCCAAAGCCTCGGGACTCTCCCCTGTTCCAGGCTCAGGTTGAAGATGCGCTGTAGAGGACCCCCAAGCTCCGATGCACAGACCTTCAGCAGTCGTGGCGATACTCCATCTGGACCCGCTGCTTTGCTGGCACGAAGTCTCCTCAGCTCTCTGCTCACTTGCGCTGTTGTAATTATGGGTGGGGATGTCTTTCCTATGCTGGTATCAGCAGAAGGATGTGTGGAGGGTGCAATACTCCGAGGTGAGTGTGAGAGTGGGTTAGGGTGGTCAAACCTGTTAAAGAAGTTGTTCATTTGGTTTGCTCTCTTCACGTCTCTCTCGATGGTGGTACCCCGCTTCGAGCTGCAGCCAGTGATGATCTTCATCCCATCCCACACTTCCTTCATGCTGTTATTCTGCAACTTCTGCTCCAGCTTTCTCCTGTACTGCTCCTTCGCCGCCCTGAGCTGGACTCGGAGTTCCTTCTGCACGCGCTTGAGCTCATGCTGATCACCGTCTTTAAAAGCCCTTTTCTTCTGGTTCAAAAGGCCCTTGATGTCACTTGTAATCCATGGCTTGTTATTAGCATAGCAGCGTACTGTTCTTACTGGAACTACAATGTCCATACAGAAGTTGATGTAGTCAGTAGTGCAGTCAACAACTTCCTCAATGTTCTCACTATGAGATCCCTGCAGGATATCCCAGTCTGTAGTTCCAAAACATTCTCTCAGAGTATTCTCAGCCTCCGGGGTCCACTTCCTGAATGATCGTGTGGTTACAGGTAGGACTCTAACTTTTGGTTTATAGTGAGGCTGAAGCAGAACCAGGTTATGATCTGCTTTCCCAAGCGCAGGCAGCGAGGTGGCGCTGTATGCGTCTTTAATGTTTGCATACAGTAAATCAATAGTCTTATTTCCCCGGGTGTTACAGTCCACATACTGGGAGAAGGCAGGTAATGTTTTGTCCAGCGTCACATGGTTAAAGTCTCCAGCGATTAGCACAAGCGCCTCAGGGTGCTGCGTTTGTAACTTAGCAACAGCAGAATGGATGATGTCACTCGCTGACTCCTCGTCGCCCGAGGAGGTATGTACACGATGACAACAATGACATGCCCAAACTCTCTGGGCAAGTAGTAGGGACGTAAACTTACGGCCAACAGTTCGATATCCCTGCAGCAAGTGGAGATTTTGACGTTAACATGTCCAGAGTTACACCACCGTGTATTAACATAGAGAGCGAGTCCTCCTCCTTTGTGCTTCCCACAGGTACTTGCATCTCTGTCCGCTCTAACTGTGCTAAACCCGGGTAGCTCCACGTTGGCATCTGGGATGGTGTTATTTAGCCAGGTTTCGCAAAAACACAACAAACTGCATTCTCTGTAGGTCCTGACATTTTTCACCAGCGCAGCCAGTTCGTCGATCTTTTTTGAGATTGAGTTTACATTCCCCAGAATCACAGAAGGCACCGAAGGCTTGAAACGGCACTTTCTCGCAAGCCGCTTCATTTTTAGCTTAGTGCCGGCTCTGCTGCCACGATACCGCCTTCTTACCTCGTCAGGTAAATATGGAACCACACCGGCACTGGCATTTGTTCTCAGCGCTCGAAGTTGAGTACTTGAATAGACGAGTCTCAGCGTGTAAAAATCCAAGCCCACGTTGTAAAAGTAAGTGTGCCCAGGGAACGAATCCACATAAAATAAAGTAATAGGAGTGATCAATAAATAAAAATAGAAAAATAAAAGTAGAAAAGTACACATACATATACAGTCATACACGGAGCTGCTGAAAAGGCTGCCACTCACGACGGCGCCAGATGTTACACACATGGGGTGACACAGTGGTGGAGCGTTAGCGCTGCTGTCTTGCAGGGAGTCACGTCGCTGATATTCCCTGCCTGGAGTTTACATGTTTTCCTGCTGGGTTTCCTCAGTGTGCTCCAGTTTCCCTCCAAAGATATGCAGATTTGGGGATTTGGTGCCGCTAAAATGACGCTCGTGTATGTGTGTGCTTGTATTCACCTTGCAATGAGCCGAGGCATCGTCCAGGGATTATTTCTCACTCGTGCCCAATGCATGCTGGAATGGATACATCCCTGGATTTAATCAATAAACATCCTTTTCAGAAATATTGCGGTAAGGTGTCATCGGAATTTAAAGGGTGTTCTAGGCAATTCACAACATAGAGAAGCCGAACCTGTTCTCACCGTGATAATATCTCGCACTGCCACCTGGCAGATTCCTCCAGATTTACATAAAGTACGTGCGCAAGTATAAACACTTCAACGCTTGCGTAGCAGGAGCATCCACTGCAGCATGCGTCGCATGAAGTATAACTCCGGCTTAACACGACGCGCGCGCAAGTTGCAGTACCAGCAAAAAGTCGGGGGGCGCAGTGTGCTAAAAGTTGGAATGTGACGTCAGAGTCTCTGTTTACTATCTACATGTGACAGAAAGCCGCTTTGCAGATCCTACGAGATCGGTGTGCGCGCTTCGATATTTGATAAATGGTTCGATGTGGTGAAGCAAAATGCCGACATACAGATGTATTCATGGTGCTTTTATATTCAAGCATCGCATATTCCCGATCGTAACGACACGATACATTTTAAAATTCTCACATACCGTCTTCTGTGCTATCTTTTTTTCTAGGGCTTACTCTGCTTCTGACAGCAGCGAATCACCAGCAATAGATCGCCACACTGAGCACATTAAATGTATGATATTCCAACTCTCTGCACATTTAGAATCCTTAGATTTATACTTGATATCACTTTCATGATGAAAAGCATTAAAGTTTGTATATTACATTTTACAGATAAATCAGTAATTTCGTTTAAATAATGAATACTGTTAATAATTACACACATGGGGTGACACAGTGGCGGAGCGTTAGCGCTGCTGTCTTGCACGGAGTCGTGTCGCTGATATTCCCTGCCTGGAGTTTACACGTTTTCCTGCTGGGTTTCCTTAGTGTGCTCCAGTTTCCTTCCAAAGATATGCAGATTTGGGGATTTGGTGCCGCTAAAATGACGCTAGTGTATGTGTGTGCTTGTATTCACCTTGTGATGAGCCGAGGCATCGTCCAGGGATTGTTTCTCACTCGTGCCCAATGCTTGCTGGAATGGACACATCCATGGATTTAATCAATAAACATCCTTTTCAGAGATATTGCGGTAAGGTGTCATCAAAATTTAATGGGTGTTCCAGGCAATTCACAACACAGAGAAGCTGAACATGTTCTCACCGTGATAATATCTCGCACTGCCACCTGGCAGATTCCTCCAGATTTACGTAAAGTACGCGCACAAGTATAAACACTTCAACGTTTGCGTAGCAGGAGCGTCCGCTGCAGCATGTGTTGCGTCATGTGAAGTATAACTCCGGCCTAAGTGGGTGGGTGGAAGGAGCATTTTACATATTAGAGCACTGCATTATCATTGTATTGTTTTTGTTGTCGTCAGCTTGACATGTGTACTGCATTGTGCATAATGTGAGTTAACAGCAGGTCTTGTAGGGTATTCTCAGTATGAGGTAGTTAGTACCTAGAAAAAGTGGTCCAAGAAAAGGCAAACAGGGAACAGGTGACAGGATCATGGGTGCCCAAGGCTCACTGATGTAAGTCAGGAGCAAAGGCTAGCCTGTTTGGTTCAATCACACGAAGAGTTACTGTACGTAAAAATGTAATGTTGGCTATGAGAGAGAGGTGTCAGAACACACAGTGCATCACAGCTTGCCAAGTATGGGATGCAAAGCTTCAAACAAGTCAGAGTACCAACACTGACCCCTACAAAAGCACCTACAATGGTCATTTGAGTGTCAGAACTGGACCAGTGAATACTGGAAGAAGGTTGCCAGGTCTGATAAATCATGTTTACTTTTAGATCATGTGGATGGCCGAGTACATGTGTGTTGTTTACCTGGGGAAGAGAAGCAGCAGGAAGCACTGTGGGAAGAAGGCAAGTCAGCAGAGGCAGTATGATTCCCTGGGCACTGTTCTGCTGGGAGGTCTTAGGGACTGGCAACTATTGTGAATGTTACTTTGTTTACATATAGCCTACCTAAAGATTGTTGCAGACCATTTGCAAACCTTCATGACAACTGTATTCCCTGATGGTAGTGGACTCTTCCAGCAGCATACTATGCCCTGACACACTGCAAAAAATGTTCAGAAATTGTTTGAGGAACATGATAAAGAATTCAGTGCGTTAAATTGGCCAACAAATTCCCCATATCTCAATCCAAACAAGTCTGATCCATGAAGGCCCCACCTCGCAACAGAGAAGACTTCAGGGATCAGCTGATAACATCTTGGTGCCAAATACCACATGGCACTTTCAGGGATCTTGTGGAGTTCATGCTTTGACAGGTCAGAACTGTTTCGGCAGCACGATAGGGACCTGCACAATATTAGGCAGGTCGTTTTAATGTTGTGGATAACCAGTGTGTAATAATACTTTCCATGAAAAAGATACTGAAAAGGGCCTATTATTTGTTGTTGTCATTTACCGGTCTTAATAAATATTACTTCAATATAGTTCCAGCTGTCTTTGCAAATTACACATTTTCATGCAGATAAATGTATTCTGCATTTGGGCCAGACGTATGGTAAAAAAAAAATCTTACACATGACGTGTATGGGCCGGTTTGAATAAAACTATTACAAAAAATAGCAACTACAATTATACCGTACAGGCTGAATGAAGATAACATCAGGCACTCAATAATATATAAACATCTGACGCCGTAAAGTACTGGGGCCTCATGTATAAACGGTGCGTACGCACAGAGATGTTGCGTACGAACCTTTCCATGCTCAAATCGCAATGTATAAAACCTAAACTTGGCGTAAAGCCACGCACATTTCCACCGTAACTCATTCCTTGGCGTACGCAATTTATCCGCCCGGTTTTGCAGACTGGCGGCACCCAGCGTCAAGGCAGTGCTACTGTTCCTGTGTGGTCACCCTTTCTTAGATCCACATCCACGGCGGCGGCTTTATCAAATACACTGAAATTAACCGCATATCGTTCATAAATTTAATGCATCTGATTGTAATTAACCTGCTGCAATATAATGGGCCAGGGAATAGCCATAGTATTCCAAATACCAGAACTGCTTTAGCGTTGTTACGCTCACTGCATCTTGTTCTTCTTTTTGCTGTTCCCGTTTAGGGTTGCCACTGCGGATCATCTTTTTCCATATTAATCTCACTGCACCACTCGGAGTATTTATATCACTGTATCTGAGTGTGAATCACAGCAGCAGATGATCGGAAAGAGAATTATCGGTATATAGTTTCAAGTACACACTACCTCAACCACGGCAAAAAGCGTCAAACCCTTTCCTGTACGGACCTCGCGTTTCAGAAACAGTTTCATCCAAGAACTATAAACGCACTCAATCACCTCACTGTAAACTTGCACTACAGTTATAATATTGCACAACCTGCGCTACTTTATAAAGCGCGTATGATGACAATATCATTTTTAAGATGAAATGCAGCAAAATATGTTGCTTATAGTATACAGATAAAACTTTAACTTCATTTAAATAATCTGTATTGCTAATAATTAAACATGTGAGGACACGGTGCCGCAGCGTATAGCTAGTTCAAGGATAGGTCCTGCCTTGCGCTGTATTCTTGCTGGTGCTGACGCGACACTGGAAGGATAGACGAATAGAATAATTAAACATGTACTACGAAGATATTTCAATGTTCCTTAAAAGTTTTGAAGAATCGGCGTTCTAAGCTTACAAATGGCTTAACGTCTATTACAGAGCTGACTGTGTGGCAATTGGAGAAAGAAAAGTATGGACAGGAATTGGAGGTTAGTACGTTTGAAAGAGACAGTACTTCTGTAATAAATTATTTCATCGAAGGTCACACATGGTGCAGCAAGCCTCTTGCGTGAGATATGAACAATCACTGCGCCACCGTGTTCCCATGTTTAATAACATGCTTTCATTCCTATCATCATGAAAATGATATCACGTATACATCTCAGTATTTTAATTATTCAGAGAGCTGTAATATCACAAATGTAATGCATTCTGTGTCCTGTCGGAGAAAGAGAAAGAACGGAAGCACGTAGTGATTCATACATATAGAGCACATAGAAGATCAAACACAGAAAAAAGCATTTAATATGCTACTTGAGAAACTAGTAAAATAAACGATTTTAAGATGAAGTTTATGATGTTCTACTTTAATGGCAAAATAAACTACGTGATTAAAGTGGAAATTTCGAGATTAAAGTTGACATTTCGTGCTTTTTTCCCACTGTGTGCCTATGTTTTTTGTTTGTACCCTAATACGCTTTCATATGACACTCAGACGGTGGGCTACAACTCGCCTTTTCACAGCGACTTTGATATGTGATTTCTTTTTTTATTTCAGGCACTGTGCGACTTTGTGAATTTGATCTTTCAAGTTTTTCCGACACTCTGTCACTCGATCAACTTTCTTTTGTTGATTATACCACTGTTTAAACCAAGAAATAGTACGTTTTTCCTTTGCCTCCACTTGGTATTCGCTGAAATTCTTATATTTTCCCCTGTGCTTTTCAAAATTGTCTTTTCACAGAAGGCTATTTATATTGATTTGCATATTCAAAGAGGCGTAATTCTGGGAGGAGTTGGGGCGGGACAGAAGGCGCGTGCACGTGCGTTACTTTTCACGCAAATCGGGATTTATGTAGTGGAAGAACGTGAAAGTATGCGTGTGCACAGATTCCTGCATCTGGATTTTTCTGTGCTTACGCACAATCCCGCTTTTGTGCTTACGCCATTTTATAGTGTGAGTTCTACGCACGGCGTTATACATGAGGCCCCAATTTTGAAAAGCACAGGGGAAAATATAAGAGTTTCAGCGAATACCAAGTGGAGGCAAAGGAAAAACGTACTATTTGTTGGTTTAAACAGTGGTATAATCAACAAAAGAAAGTTGATCGAGTGACAGAGTGTCGGAAAAACTCGAAAGATCAAATTCACAAAGTCGCACAGTGCCCGAAATAAAAAAGAAATCACATATCAAAGTCGCTGTGAAAAGGCGAGTTGTAGCCCACCGTCTGAGTGTCATATGAAAGCGTATTAGGGTACAAACAAAAAACATAGGCACACAGTGGGAAAAAAGCACGAAATGTCAACTTTAATCTCGAAATTTCTTAAAATCGTTTATTTTACTACCGTAGTTTCTCAAGTAGCATGTTAAATGCTTTTTTCTGTGTTTGATCTTCTATGTGCTCTATGTGTGTGAATCACTACGTGCTTCCATTCTTTCTCTTTCTCCGACAGGACACAGAATGCATTACATTCGAGATATTACAGCTCTCTGAATAATTAAAATACTGAGATGTATATGTGATATCATTTTCATGATGATAGGAATGAAAGCATGTTATTAAACATGGGAACACGGTGGCGCAGTGATTGTTCATATCTCACGCAAGAGGCTTGTTGCACCATGTGTGACCTTCGATGAAATAATTTATTACAGAAGTACTGTCTCTTTCAAACGTACTAACCTCCAATTCCTGTCCATACTTTTTTTTCTCCAATCGCCACACAATCACCTCTGTAATAGACGTGAAGCCATTTGTAAGCTTAGAACGCCGATTCTTCAAAACTTTTAAGGAACATTGAAATATCTTCGTAGTACATGTTTAATTATTCTATTCGTCTATCCTTCCAGTGTCGCGTCAGCACCAGCAAGAATACAGCGCAAGGTAGGAGCTATCCGTGAACTAGCTAGCGCTGCGGCACCGTGTCCTCACATGTTTAATTATTAGCAATACAGATTATTTAAATGAAGTTAAAGTTTTATCTGTATACTATAAGCAACATATTTTGCTGCATTTCATCTTAAAAATGATATTGTCATCATACGTGCTTTATAAAGTAGCGCAGGTTGTGCAATATTATAACTGTAGTGCAAGTTTACAGTGAGGTGATTGAGTGCGTTTAGAGTTCTTGGGATGAAACTGTTTCTGAAACGCGAGGGTCCGTACAGGAAAGGGTTTGACGCTTTTTGCCGTGGTTGAGGTAGTGTGTACTTGAAACTGTATACCGATAATTCTCTTTCCGATCATCTGCTGCTGTGATTCACACTCAGATACAGTGATATAAATACTCCGAGTGGTGCAGTGAGAGTAATATGGAAAAAAATGATCCGCAGTGGCAACCCTTAACGGGAACAGCAAAAAGAAGAACAAGATGCAGTGAGCGTAACAACGCTAAAGCAGTTCTGGTATTTGGAATACTATGGCTATTCCCTAGCCCATTATATTGCAGCAGGTTAATTACAATCAGATGTATTACACTAATAAACAATATGCAGTTAATTTCAGTGTATTTATAAAGCCGCGTCAGGAATGTGGAGCTAAGAAAGAAAGGATGAGCACACAGGAACAGAAGTTTGACCATTCTGTGGACCATTATATTGTTACAGGTTAATTACAATCAGATGCATTAAATTTATGAACGATATGCTGTTAATTTCAGTGTATTTGATAAAGCCGCCGCCGTGGATGTGGATCTAAGAAAGGGTAACCACACAGGAACAGTAGCACTGCTTTGACACTGGGTGCCGCCAGTCTGCAAAACCGGGCGGATAAATTGCGTACGCCAAGGAATGAGTTACCGTGGAAATGTGCGTGGCTTTACGCCAAGTTTAGGTTTTATACATCGCGATTTGAGCGTGGAAAGGTTCGTACGCAACATTTCTGTGCGTACGCACCGTTTATACATGAGGCCCCTGGTGATTTGGTGACACCATAAATAAAACACGCAAGAATGAGATCAAGTAATGTAGGTGAAGGGGGTGTGTTGGGGTTAGACACAGGACCACAAGTCATTAGACCCAACACAGCAGCACGTGTAAATGACTTTGCCTCGCCTCTCGTCACAAACGGAATTGGAGACGATTGGCCGACTGCGCAAAGGCTTGCGTAAGCTTCACTCAGAAACCGTGCGCATTGCATCACAATTACACGATACATCAAATTCCCCTTAACTTTATATTCATATTTATATTAGTCAATAAAAATATGGTGTGGTGGTTAAAAAGCACTTTTCAGAAAAAAATACTCCTGTACAAATTAAAAAAAATAAATGGCAAGATTTGTATAATAATTAGAGTTCACTTCCTTTGCCTATTACATTTCCTAAATGTGTGTGTGTGTGAATATACAGTATATATAGACAGACTGAAAGATAGATATACATATAAATATACACTCTGTGTGTGTGTGTATATATAAAATATATAAATCTATCTAAGTTTTTTAAACCTACCCCACTCGCCGTCTTGATCAATACAGGCATCACTAACTGCATTGGTACTTATGATTGATCCGCTGGTCATCTGTATTTCTAGATCCGACATTATGTTCTTCGACATTCTTTCTTCGATACATTGAGTTAAAGTTTAGAGTAAAGAACTGGCTCTGGCATACGTTTGTGTTAAACGCTTTCCTTCTTCCGATATCCTGCTCGCGTTGTTTAGTCCTTCTCTTCCGTGATATCCGGAACGGAGATAAAACACACGTCGAGTTTACAACAAGGAGTCAATGAACTACAGGAAGCGAGAGTGGCCAATAGGGTCTGATATTCGGAAGCGACTTTTTAACGCGAAAGTGGGGAGGGAGAGAGAGACACAGAGAATGATGAGATGGGAATTGGGAGTGTAGGCTCACCACAAATTGCAATCGGGACGAAGCATATTAAAAAAGAAGATGTCAGCTGATAGGCTAATAGTAATAAATGTATTTATATACACTAAATGCAGTTCGAAGTGCTGTACACATACAAATTACAACTAGGCTACATTAATTTATATAGTAGCGAAGTTCTGTGATATTTATAGCTAGAAATCCACAAAGGGAGAAACTGAATAACGCATCTTAATATAGTCTCTTATTCCAGAGACTTCGACATCTATCAGTTATCATCATCAGAGGAAAATGATTAGCCATACAGCAGTCAAAGGCAATATATAGCAAATTGGTAGGTGGGTGTTAGAGGGGTGGATTTAATATTCAGGGCAAATACTAAGAGTGGCAGAGAGCTGACTGAATCGTGGCTGTCAAACTGAAAACAGACTTTTGGACACGAACCCAGCATATGCAGGCTTAAAAAGAAGAACATGTAAATAAAAAAATACATTATGATTCCCCCTCCCCCTTTTACTATATGTTTCTTTGATTCCTTTATGTATAATCATTTTCCTCTGAAGATAACACCTGATAGGTATCGAAAGCTCAGGAATAAAAGACTATTTTAAGATAACTGATTCATTTTCTCCCTTTGTGGATTTCTAGCTATAAATTCATTTACAGTATATATACAGAGGCAGATAATAAATCCCTCTATTATCTAATGATGCCTATATATGACAAGAGACTAATTATTTTAAAACACTTGAAATACTACAGACAGAATCATGAAAATGCTTTAAGTTTACACCCCATCTACCCATAAAGCAAGACAGTAAGTGTTACATCTAACAGTTCTTATGTTAATATTTATAAAAAGACTTATATTGCTATTATTATTATGTTATAACCTCACATACTACTTGTGCTGTTTGTGGAGTGCCTTGCACAGACAGCATGAGCAAAAGACAAAAGCAGTGTTCCTTAAGTCCTACAAAATGTAGGTAGTAGTGTAAAAAGCACAATATGGTTTTGGAAGACTGCAAGAAGTACACACTAGTATTGTGGAAAGTCACCAGCCAGATGTGGGTGGTCCTTAACATCTGGTATGAGTGGTAACCCATTAAGGGGCATTTGCATCAATACAATTAATTATACAGAGTCTACCTCAGTGTTTTAGTCGAGTTTCAGACTTTAAAACCTTGGAGCTACATTGCCAGATGGCCAATAAAAACTTAGGTCAACTGTGGAAGTGAATCTAGGAGGTGGTAATAATAACTATTTCATAGAAGACAACAAATTGATGTTGCCTAATACTTTAATTAAAGCCATACCTACAGCTCTCACTAATTTAGTAGCAGTAGTTGTTTTTACAAGGTGAGAAATTTGTCACTTCAACGCCATCCTGTTAATTTTTTTTATAGTGCCCTTCATAAAATCGAGATAAGAATCATTATATATAAGTCCATTTTTTAAGTGCACAGCTATGGCAGTGTAAGCTGTAAAAACAGAAGCATGTAAAACATCAAAAATGATTTGCATTATAGGAAGAAAGTTAACAGAAAGTTTGAAAGTTTGAAGACTCAGTCATCTGAAGTGTTCTATGAGATATTTTCTTTTAATTAATCATTATCCAGCAGCAGCAGTAAGGCTGGAACCAACCCAGGATGGGAAACTATGTGACACACACACACACATGCCCACACTCTTTTAAACAGGGCCAATTTAGAGTTGTTAGTCAGTTTAAATTGCATATTTTTCAAATAGGGAATAAAACCAGAGTACTCAGAGAACACCCTTAAATGAAACCAGCATCAGACCCCAGAATTATGCCACTCCTAAACTGTATGGCAGAAACAGATAAGACAAAGGGACACACATTTCTGAACTTGGACCAGAAACATCCATGACAGTGACAGACAAGGCACAGTGAGTTACAGAATGTCTCCCTCTGAAAGTTCAGTATAGACAGCAAAGACTAGTCTGATGCTGAGAAACACTTCACTGAGTGGCAGTATGGCACAGATTTCTCTTTAGCAATTAGTCTCTTTTATGTTGGGAGAAGAGTGATGAGTAATGTCTAGTCTGTAGAAGTCCTACAGAAAGAGTTCTCTTACAGACTATTTTTGAAAGTCATTGCATGGCATCATGGTCATTAACATGACAGCAGATCCCCATCTGGTCATTGTTCAGAACAAAATGTCTGCTCATCAGTATGATCACAAGGATATCAGACCTATTCTAAACATTTGTATTGGCCCCAAACAGGATTTTCAGAATGATACTGTGCAGTCCAAACTCTGCTATTACTACTTGAGAAACATCACAACATAAGCTGACCGGGCACACTGAACAGACGTGCAGTGACCTCCCACAGAAAGGTATCTAGACCTTCACTGACTAAATGCCGCATCATAATGGTATAATTTATGGGAAAAGGTAGCTCAAATAAAGGATCATTTGAATCATTGGATGGAAAGATTCTCTCATCAGAATGGACGGCCAGCAGACTCCACTATAGTATGCCCAGGAAGGGGTTTGTGACTAATTGGCTGAGGTCTTCATGACTGTGGCTGTGTCTGACATTGTCTTCAACTTTCTCTTTTACAATTTTAACCTCCTCCACCATCAACTGGCCATAGATCATCAATTAACTAACAGATATAATCGCTTTCCATTTATGTGAATCAGTTTCTACTTTGTTTATGTACTAACACTGTATTTAGTAATTAGTATAATTGGTATCAGTATTTTATGTGAGAATTTGTTCATAGCACTCTGTGCCAGCATTCAGTGAATAGTGCTATACAAAAATAGGCTGCATTGTATTGTATTATATAATCAAGTCTGCTATTCAGCTAATGATAAATATATTATTTACTGAATTTTTGTGCTAAAGTGAAAACCTGCACATATAGCTAAAGGCTGTCTCAGAGCCCAGTGAATGAATACTTTATTTAGTATAATATTTTACAAGTTGTCTGCTACTGGGATGCATGCGAACCTGTCATGGTGGAGGCTGCATGTCTCAGTTATTCTTAGTCTAACATTGTCAGAAGCCATGCTCTCCTATCATAGTCACTTACAACATTCAGTCTGAGAACTGATAATTTGGATCTCTGCATTTTGCAAAAGATGTTGATCTCTTGGCCTGTGATTTCCAATGTACAGTACTTTAGAATAGTTCAAGACTGATTGTAATGCAGTCAGATGAGTATTTGTACCTCTAAATCTGAGGTTATAATCTACCAGTTTCAGTTTCTTCTTGTTGAGCATACTTTCACTTATGAACTCAGTATGCTATTAAAAATTTGCAATATAGTTTTAAAAAAATGCAATATAAACCCAAAGTATAATTTTTTAACAAACATAGAAATATTATGCAATACACACTAAAACATATTTATTGACCTACATTGTGAATTTGACACTGAAAGAAAATCCATCCATCCATTTTCCAGACACGGGGAGAACATGCAAACTCCACGCAGGGAGGACCTGGGAAGTGCGAGGCAGTAGCGCTACCCACTGCGCCACCGTGCCACCCGAAAGAAAATCCAAGAAAATCCAAGTAAACAAATAAATGTGGTTGTAATTAAGCCTATTTTGTTCAATCTGCTGACTTTAATTCTTTAATTGGTCTTATTTAATTAGAGATAAATTACTTTTTCATACATTGTCACTTGGCACTGGTTAATTTTTATCTTTAGATAAATGGAATAAGTTTTGAAAAAATATGTTATTTGTTCATTTATCTAATACTCACCTTTGGCTGAATACCTGAAACATTCAGTATTCAATATATGCAATAAATAAGGAAACCAGAAATGATGTACATACTTTTTAAGTCTAAATTCCATCTGTATTGTGTCTTCCACATTCTAAAAAGATCATTATGTATTCAAACAACAAAAATTTTATGTGAACAGAAGACAACCAAAAATACATCCATCCATCCATTATCCAACCCAGTATATCCTAACTACAGGGTCATGGGGGTCTGCTGGAGCCAATCTCAGCCAACACAGGGTGCAAGGCAGGAAACAAACCCCGGGCAGGGCGCCGGCCCACCGCAGGGCACACACACACCAGGGCCAATTTTATGATCGCCAATCCACCTAACTTGTTTTTGGACTGTGGAAGGAAACTGGAGCACCCGGAGGAAACCCACACAGACACGGGGAGAACATACAGACTCTACACAAGGAGGACCCGGGAAGCGAACCCAGGGCTCCTTACTGCGAGGCAGCAGCGCTACCACTGCGTCACCGTGACAATGAATCCACTCCAAGGACCAAGTGCCACCTCAGGTAGCTAGAAGTAAAAGAAAATTATTTTGTTATGCTATTATAAAGTGTTTTCTATTATTTTAATTAAAAAGCAATATAAGAAAACAATATCAACCTCAGAGGTAGCTCTAACAAGAATATTCTAAGCTAAATCAATGAATCTCCTTTCTTGATTTAAATGCTGAAACTGATGGAGAGGAGCACCAATATTTCTACAAATGTGTGAGAAAAATCATTCAAAATCAATGTTTCTCAAAGACAGATCAGAAAGGATATGGGTATTTCACCCTCAGAAGTACAGTACATAATTAAAATATTCAAAGAATTCAGATAAATTTCAGCGCATCCTCGCACAGTACTGCATTAAGAACCATCATTCATCAATAAGTGATTTAACCACATGGGCTCAGGAGTAGTTTGTCAAACCTTTATCAGGTAACAAAAATGGCAGTTACAACTGTGGTGTCCAAAAAAGGAAACTGTATGTTAACAGTGTCCAGAAGCGCTTTAACTTCTCTGTGCTCTTAGGCAACTGGGAAGGACAATCACAGAGTGGAAATATGTATTGCGGCTGGACGAATGAATATTTCAGGTCTGGAAGAAATTAAAGTAATAAAATTTTTCTTTTTTTTTTCTTTTCTTTTTACTATTCTAAAGGAGACTGTTTAACATCATACCCTTGGTTTATTGTTATTGTTATTATTGCATTACGGTTTACTATGCTTATCCAGGGCCACTTTTAACACCATTCCCTGGGTTTACTATCTTAATATTTCATGACTGTTGAAGATTATATTTTATGCTTATGGTATTTAGACTTTATAGGCAATAGATATCTCGGAATGTGCAGTTTGTCCACCCGGTAACAATGTTGCAGCTATACCTGTAGATGCTACGGTTGTAGGAATGTCTCCCCTAGCTCTGATGGTATGATCAGGGTTTTGTAGACAAAGGTATTCCCTGTTCCTGCAGGACCATCTAAGAAGAAGCATATTTGTCGGGGATGGGAATCGCTGTATGCAGCGTGTAAAACAGTGTCAACAGCGTGTTTCTGTTCTGTGTTGAGGTTGTCGTAGTGTTCCAGGAGGAGGGTTAGAGTTGGCAGCTGGGGCTATGTCTTGCATGTGTGCGTATCCCATGGTCGGGCGACTTGGTGGATTATATATAGAAAAGCAGCCGGAACCGAAAAGAACAATGAAAAGTCAACGTGGCTCAGAGGTGCATGTGGACTGTAGCAGAGACGAAAGCGATCGAGACGGTGTCAGGTGAGGTGTTGCGTGCTGGCACATGACCAGGCAGTGTGCATGCCTTGAGAGCGAGGATGGACACGGGAGGAGGGTTAGAGTTGGCGGGCGGGGCTCTGTCATGCGTATCCCATGACGTGGGAGGAGGGTTAGAGTTGGCAGGCGGGGCTCTGTCGTGCGTATCCCATGGTCTTAGAGTTGGTGGGCAGGGCT
The DNA here is from genome assembly GCF_900747795.2 of Erpetoichthys calabaricus. NCBI lineage: Eukaryota > Metazoa > Chordata > Cladistia > Polypteriformes > Polypteridae > Erpetoichthys > Erpetoichthys calabaricus. The sequence continues at coordinate 48,480,611 of NC_041403.2, forward strand.
CTGTGAGTTGGCGGGCATGGCTCTGTCGTGCGTATCCCATGGTCTCTGTCTTGCGTGCTATGGTCTTCTGCTTAGTGAATTATATATATAGATGCTTAAAGTGTTTAGACTTTATCGACAATAGATATCTCAATTTTTAATCCTGAAACGCCGCTGCTGGAGTGCTTGTTTTGTTTTGGACGTGCTCAGTCTCTAGGTATGTCAGAGGACTGGGACTTTGTGAAATGAGGTCCAGCCTCATGTGGGGAGGCAAAATGGGGGGGGGTGGGGGGGGATAAGGGGGGGGAGAGAAAGAGAGCAAGCTATATCTAATCTATCCTTTAAATCCTTATAATTATAATTACTAACGTAACAATAGGCTGCATGGCAAAAACTCCTGGGAAAATTGGAAATTAAGGTCAAAGCTGTCTCACTTCCAGTTAAGACTACAAAATGACATCAAAAATTTAGAATCAATGTCTCCATGATGGGACAGTTAACTTTGTGAGCTGGAATGTTAAAGGCCTGAATCACGAATTAAAAAGAAAGAAAGTATTCTCTCACCTAACAGGTCTAAACACTAAAATAGTATTTCTACAGGAGACCCACTTATTAAGCAAGGATCAGTTCCGGCTGAAAAAAGACTGGACTGGCCAAACGTTCCATTCCAGCTTTACAAAGAAAACTAGAGGTGTGGGAATTCTTATACATAGAACAGTCACATTTCTGGTACCAGATGTAGTATCTGATCCTGAAGGGAGATATGTGATTATCATGGGCAATTTATTTAACTGTAAAGTGATTTTGATAAATGTTTATGCACCAAATGTAGATGATAGGGAATTCATGCAAAATGTATTTATATCCATTCCCAATGTGAACACATTATAATGGCTGGGGACTTTAATTGTGTTTTAAATCCAGACTTAGATAGGTCTCCTGTCACAGAGGTGAGGACATCTAACACTGCAAAGACAATTACACAGTTTGCAACTGACCACAACTTATCGGACCCCTGGAGATTTCTAAACCCAAACTCAAGAACATATTCCTTCTACTCACCAGTGCATCATTGCTACTTGAGAATTTATTATTTCTTTATAGATAATAATTTCTTGCCTATGATTAAATCTTGCAAGTACAACGCTATTGTTATTTCCAACTATGCCCCTCTGATCTTGAAGCTAAAATCATTATGCCCCACATACTCATCTCGCAGATGGCGTCTTAACCCACTTTTATTAGCAGATGAGAACTGTACAGAATTTATATCAAAACAAATCAGTTTTTTTCTAGAGACAAATACATCCTTAGAGGTCTCTGCAGGAATACTCTGGGAAACGCTGAAGGTCTTCTTAAGAGGAAAGAGTATCTCATATCTTTCCCACAGAAATAAATTAGGAACCAAGAAGGTATCAGAGCTAACTAGCGAAATTACTAGAATAGATCAAGAACATGCCAAGTGTCCAAGTGAGGCTCTTCATAGGAAAAGGCAGGCTCTGCATTCAGAGACTAACCTCTTAACAACTAAAGAAACTGAACAACTCATTTTTAAATCAAGACATCATTACTATGAACATGGAGAGAAAGCTAATAAGCTCTTAGCACAACAAATCCACAAGCAAGAAGTTTGCAATGCAATCCCAGCAATCACCAACACAAACGGAGACAAAATCATTGACCATAAAAATATAATGCACACATTTAGAGACTATTATAAATCCTTATATTATAATGAGTTTAAAGAAGACAACACACAATCCAATGTATTTCTGGATGCATTACAGATACCACAAATAGGTACTCTTAGTGCAGAGGAACTGGATAAACCTTTGGCGCTATCAGAATTACTAGATGCTATAAAGTTACTTCAGAGTTGGAAAGCAGCAGGCCCTGATGGCTACCCTGTCGAATTTTATAAGAAATTTTCCACTCAGCTATTTCCCCTTTTATTAGCAACATTCACAGAAGCTAAGGACAATCAAATTCTACCTCACACTTTTTGCCAAGCATTAATCATCGTTTTTCCTAAACAAAATAAGGACTTATTACAATGTGTATCATACAGACCATTTTCACTTCTGAATAATGATGTTAAGATACTCTCCAAAGTCCTAGCTAGAAGGATGGAGAAAGTGCTGCCTTTGGTAATATCACAAGATCAAACTGGATTTATTAAAGGCAGACACTTAGCTTCCAATCTTTGATGCCTGTTTATTGTAGTAAATTCACCAGCAAAGTCAAACACCCCAGAGATATTATTATTGTTGGATGCAGAAAAAGCATTTGGTATGATTGAATGGAACTACCTTTTCACTGCATTGGAGAAATTTGGGTTTGGCCCGAACATTTGTGCATGGATCAAACTACTGTATACCAATCCAGAAGCTTCAGTTTGTATTAACAACATTAATTCAGACTACTTTAAACTAGAACGTGGTACCAGACAAGGATGCCCCTTGTCACCACTACTTTTTGCAATCGCCATTGAGCCATTGGCAGTTCACTGTCAAAATGCTTATCAGATAAAGGGGATTATCAGAGAAGGACTTGAGCAGAAAATTTCTCTATATGCAGATGATATGGTACTGTGTATATCAGACCCACAAAATACTGTGCCTGTAGTCCTAATAGCACTTACAGAATTTCAAAAGATTTCTGGTCTCAGAATTAATTTGAATAAAAGTGTGCTCTTCCCAGTGAATTCTCAAGCATACAATATTAGATTGGACACCTTCCCTTTTATCATTGCAGATCAGTTTAAATACCTAGGGGTAAACATCACAAGTAAATATAAAGCTCTTTATCAACAAAATTTCGCCGTCTGTATGGAAAAAATTAAGCAAGACTTGCATAGATGGTCAACCCTTCATCTCACTCTAGCTGGAAGAATTAACATTGTTAAGATGAATATCCTTCCTAAGTTTCTCTTTTCATTTCAAAACATTCCAATATACATCAATAAATAATTTTTTAAGCAATTAGATTCAACCTTAACCTCATTTATTTGGAATTTAAACATCCACATATCCAAAGAGTGACTTTACAAACACCTAAGGCAGAAGGTGGCATGGCTCAAACTAACTTTCAGTTTTATTACTGGGCAGCATACATACAAGCTATAAAAACCTGGACATGGACACAAATAGATGAACATACACAGGCTTGGTCCACAATAGAAATAAAATCCTGCAGTACATCTTTATATTTCCTGCTTTGTGCCCCTATTAATGCAAGTTATCGCCGATATACTAACAACCTAACTGTGCTTCACTCACTCAGAATATGGAACCAATGTAGAAAGCATTTTAAGATGAAGAATCTTTTATCTGTGGCACCCCTGCATGAGAACCACCTTTTTCAACCCTGGCAAACATATGCAATTTTTAATATCTGGAAAACATTTGGGATTAAATCACTTAGAGATCTTTACATAGACAACGTCTTTGCATCCTATGAACAATTACAGTACATTCCAAATTTAACTTTCCAGCAACACATTTCTTTCACTATCTTCAAATTAGAAACTTCGTTAAACAGAACCTGCCCGATTTCCCTCATCTCCCACCTTCCTCTATGCTGGAAAAAATATGGCTCAGTCTCAAGGACTCAGACAGCATTTTCTGCAATATATAAAACCATTTTACAGCCCTTCCCTTTCAAACATCCAAGAGTACAGTGGGAAAAGGATCTCTCACTCAACATATCAGAAAAGGAGTGGAAGGTAGCAATGCACAGAATTCACTCGAGCTCCATATGCGCAAAGCATACAATTATTCAACTAAAAATTATATATCGAGCACATCTGTCTCGTTTAAAATTGTCCAAAATGTTTCCAGGACAAGATCCAACCTGTGAACTCTGCAATCAAGTTTCCAGCCTCACTGGGTCATATGTTTGGGCCTCCACCAAATTAACATCATTCTGGACCAAAATCTTTAAATGCCTTTCAGACAACCTTGATGTCACAATCCCTCCTAACCCATTAACAGTTGTGTTTGGTGTACCTCCAGTGGAGAAAGACAAACAAACTGTGATTGCCTTTACTACACTATTGGCATGTAGACTTACCTTGCTCAACTGGAAGAATCCTAACTCTCCTATGTTAAGTCAGTGGGTAACTGATGTTTTATACTATTTGAAATTGGAAAAAATCAAATTCTCACTTAGAGGATCAGTGCAGAACTTTTTCAAAACCTGGCAGGATCTAATCAATAACATTTTAGATTAAGCTCTTAAAGCACTGAGGAAGCAGATTCTCTTCCCATTTCTTTTACTTCTCCATTTATCTTTATCTGCTTATTAAACTCATCAATTTACTTATTTTTACTAGCTTTAAGTTTTCCTCTGTTGGTCATGCTCTCTTTCTCAGGGGTTAGGCTTAGGGTTAGGGTTGATTTGTTTTCAATCCTATTTTTTGTAAAAAAAAATGATCTATTTGTATGGAATGATTATAATAAAATCAATAAAATAAAAAAAAAAAAGAAACAAAAAGAATATTTCAGGTCTTTTTTGCAACAAGTGCATGTTGTGTCCTCAGACCAAAGAAGAAAGGAACAGTTTGGACAGTTACCAGCTGGAAGTCCAAAAGTCAGCATCTGTGGTAGTATGGAGTTTTGTTAATGCCTTGGGCAACGGTAACTTGCAATTCTGTGAAGGTACAACTAATGCCGAAAAGTACATACAGGTTTTGGAGCAATGTATGCTTCAATGAAGACAACATGTCTTCCATGGACAGCCATGCACATTTCATCAAAAGACAATGCAAAGCCACATTTTGCACATACAGTATAATAAAGGCATGGTTGCATAAAAAGAGGGTGGTGTTCCCCTGACCTGCCCATAGTCCTGGCCTAACCTTGATTGAGAATTGTGGTGCATTTTGAAATGCAAATGCAACAACGAAGGCCCCTTACTTTAAGACTTGTTTGCAAGAAGAATAGGACAAATGCAAATGATTGGTCACCCCCAAATCTGTTTCTTTGATTATTAAGGGAGAGAGGTTTCTTAAGACTTTACATGTAATTTAGCTTCATCTATCTGATTATCAACCAGAAAACTCTTATTAGTGCTTTATGAAATGCAATCAGTAGCTTTCACTTGAAGTGATGATTAGAACTGCAGTACTGTATTAGTGTACGTATTGACCAGGATATAATCCTTCCATCCTTCATTCATGCATTTTCTTACCTTCTTGAGAAATTCAGAGTCGCACAGGATGTATTTACTTGCATGTAAAATACTGAGTATGTGCACGGCATTATTACATACAAAATCATTGCAAACAAACTGTACTACAGGGTGGCGCAGGGAAACGCGACATTTTGGAACTAGGTGTTGGCGACCCTGGGGCGTAGGCAGTTGTTTGGGAATCCCTTGCCATTAGTTATAATGGAGCACTGGAGTGGTGCGCAACGAGCGTTCGCTGTAAAAGCCTTTCATAATAATGGTGATATTTTGACTGCTGCGCTATGGGAATTTCGGCGTCATTACCACTTGGACGTCATGATCGTGTCCCGTCTGCTCATGCGATTACAACATGGGTGCGTAATTTCGAAGAAACGGGTTCAGCCTTAAAAATGAAATCCTCAGGTGGAGCCACTTCGCATACTGTCCGACAATCGATGGCAGCTATTTGACGATTTTTCGAAAGGGGCGTCATTTCACGCAACGGTGACATTCCATGGCCTCCGAGATCCCCAGATGTCACTGTTTGTGATTTTTTTTGCTGTGGGGACATCTTCAAAGCTAAGTGTACCGCACACATCCTGCAACCATTGTTGAACTAAAAAGGAGGACTGAAGAGGAAATCGTTGGCATTCCTCTTGACGCTTTACATCGAGCAATGCAGAATTCCCACAACAGGCTGTCAGAATGTGTGCGGAGAAATGGACAACACCTTTATGAGATTTTCTTCAAAACATAAAATGAATATTGATTACCATCATTAATGATCCGCTGTGGCGACCCCTAACGGGAGCAGCCGAAAGAAGAAGAAGAAGAATTGCATATCCTGTACAATACATTTAATCTTTAAATGTGTTTTGTAACACGTTTATTCGTGCATTGAACGTCAATTGAAAATTTCCTGTTTACCTGCGGCACCCTGTATATTATAAAGCCTTAAGTAGTAATAATATACATTTTTAATGGAGAAAAATAAATAAAATCAAGGTTTATGAGATAATAAAGACAAATTAAAATTAATAAAGGATACAATTACTTTATGAGGGAATGTCAATGACTAGTGATTGTGTCTGATTGAGCCACTTTCAACACAGTAAAACTTTTGTGTACATACAGTAAGGTACAATCAGGGGTACCTGGCATTGCCCAATGTTGGGGGTACCAACTACATTTTGGAACAGAATGAAGAGAAATCAATAATAGCATGTATAAGATGGGGAAGTGAGATTTCTACTACAGTACCTATATGGTCAAGGAGCATATGCTTTTAGGTTACAGTGAAAATTATTTGATGAGCAATATATTGTTTTATGTATTTAAGATCAGTTACTAACAATAAACAATAATTTAAAACATAACCTCTCAATTCCATTTATCACTTACATTAAGTTACTGTCATCATTGGAAAAAAAAAACCACAAAACTGATTTCTGATCTCAAAAAAGTGTTTAAATGTTTAAAAAACTATACTTCATTTTACTTGGTGTTTTGCTGTGGAGAAGGGCCCACAAAAGCCACTTTAACCTGTAAGGATCTGTTTATATTGCTGGACAAGTTAACACTGTAAATATCAAAATTATTAGCCTAGATTTACATATACACCCCACATTACTTATTTATGTGACATCTGCTCATCACTAATATTTCAAGCACACACATCAGATCAAGCGATATGGCCAAGGCTGGCAACCTCATCTTCAAAACAGAGCAAGGCAAGAATACCTTTAAAGGGCCAAGAGATGGCTGCATCTGGGCCGTTCCCCTGAAAGGACTGCACTTCAGAATTCCTCAGTCAAGGCCAGGAGATGCTTCAAAAGCGGTGATCCTGTTGGGTCTTACCAGATAAACTGCCTTTGAAAGGGTCGCTCGGATCAAACACCCCAATTAAAGCTGCAACCTCAGCTTCCCCTTAGCTGGTTCCAGAGTTATGCATATATCCTTCAACTCTTTCACTATTACCCCTGAAAGAGCTGCACAATTCTAACAGAACACAACATAAAAGACATACTCCAAATAGGCCAGATTACAGCCTTTGAAAGAGCTAAACAAATGACCAATCACTGAAGCAAGCACACTGGGGAAAATTATGTCATTAAACAAGGTACATTTCAGTGAGAAAATATCCAAAGTTTAATCATTACTTATATATAGAGAAACCAAAAATTAAAATACCAAAAGTCAAAACAAGAAGAAAAATACAACCTTAACAAATCAAAAATCAGTGTCCATACAACAAGTTTTGCTTTAGTACAGTATAACCAGGAGAGAGATGTTTCTGTAATTAGAAGCATCCATTCTTCAAACTAAGATGTTCCTTAAAAAGATGCATCATAATGAAGCAGGCTTAGTCCTCTTGGATTTCATGCGCTTTTATCCTTAGCATGTTTCCATTTCATCTTCAGAACTTGCCTTTTCATTGCAGACACTGTGTTCTCGTATTAAAAATGTATATCATTTCCCCATTTTGAAAGCAGGCATGTTGTTTGACTCACGTATGTCTCTCTCTCCAGAGTGGAATATATATCTGTTTCGCACAAATAGGGGCTTTCTGTTACACCATATTTTGATGGCTATTTTTAGTAAGGATAATTATCCAAAATATGACAATTTAGAATTTACTCTTGGTAAATACTATGCTCTTCTGTCAGCATAAAGTTACTTTAGGCTAATTATGAAGTACATGTTAAATTGCAAGTCTGCAAATGCAGCCATTTCACACTTTTCTTACAAGCAGACACACTGGTTAGTTTGTTGGATGTTAAACATAAAATATTCTAACAAATAACAGTTTTTCCAAATGTTTGCTTTATATTTGCATATTTCTCCAAGAGTTGCTGTATTAACATGATTATTTGCATCCATGAATTCAGCAGTGTGTTAAAATACATAATTTATTTCTGTCAATTTGTTTAGCTGGTTGTTCAAATGACAGATCTAATGGACCCCTTTTCTATAGCTATCTCAAACTTAGCCTGAACTTCATCTGAAACTTTTATCTTTCTCACTAGCCTCTAGAACATAGTCCTCATTCACCTGCATCTGGCCTCAACAGCTGTTCCAGATAGTATGATATCATTGTTGAGCTAAATCTCCTGCCCTTTTTCCCATAGTCTTGGTCACAGTTTATTCAGTTCAAAGCTACATCTTATTTAAATAAAACATACTAATTAAATATTACAAGTCTTAATTAATAATAATAAAAAAACAATTATTAAACTGCATTACACTTAGTGGGAAGTTGACTACAGGTTTACAGCTTATGGTATTCAAGCTCCATTGCCATCTAGGTTATGTCCATATGGAATATATACACTCTTCCTATGGTTACTTGCCCCAGCAGTTTCCACTTCTCTCCTACATCCCAGTACACACATTAGTTCAATTTATGTATGTAAACTGGGCTGTTATCAGTGAATGTTCATGACTAGAACTTGTGATAGGGTGGCATCTATAGTCAGGGTGTGTTCTGCTTTGAATCAGAGGTTTCTGCAATAACGGAAAAGTAAAATTCTGAAAATGTATAAATGTGCTTTTACTCACAAAAAATAACATTTTCCATAAGATTGATTTATAAATTTTCTAATGATAACAGCCTAGGTTTTCTTGCCTCTCAAACTGCATTTCAGCAGCTTCCTTCATGGAGTCTATTTAAATAAACAATGTGTATTGAACAATATAATAATTAGCAGTGTACATGACTAACTACATAAATGCAGCAGTTTGAAAATGACATCTAAACAGTGATCAATGTTCAGTCATTTAGTGGTTTAGGTTTGGTAAATTAGCAAAGCAACAAACCCAAGTTTGGTTTGTAGCTCTATGCTAAATGAAGATGTTCTTTTTGGCATAGCATTCTCAAAGTAGTTTAATCCAGTTAAGGGTTGCAGGATGCTGGAGCCTATGAGCAAACAGAGAATACACTTAGATAAAATTAACCAGTGTACAATGCTGTGCTGCGGTGGGTTGGCACCCTGCCAGGGATTGGTTCCTGCCTTGCGCCCTGTGTTGGCTGGAATTGGCTCCAGCTGACCCCTGTGACCCTGTGTTCAGATTCAGCGGGTTGGAAAAAGGATGGAAGGACAATGCTGTGTTATGTAAATATAATTTAAAGCTAATAAATGTCCTTTTCCTTCTACATTATTTCCAAGTTCAAAAAATAAAATTACTGAATGTGTATGATTTTCTGTTACAAATATTATACCAAGGACCCATTGTAGCAGCTGGTTTGCATTCAGGATAACACACAAAAGATACAAATGAAATAAAAATGGCACCTTGATTAAATATTTTTCTTTTATTTTCTCTGGATTGATCATTCTATTTTGCCCTTTCTCTGTGCAGTTTGCTCCCTTCATTGTATCCTAATAATGAGAACCAGCGGAGCAGACAGCCAGGCAAACAAGAAGGCTGCCACTACTTCAGCATTAGCCACACTAATTAGAAAATAATGAATTAATTAAACAATTAGAACACTCTGCAGAAAACAGAATGAAAATCAAGATGAAAATATTGTTAAAAAGAAAACAAAATACATCATTCCAATATAACTGCTTGGCACATTTTAATATACCAAACTTAGTTTTCTAATTTCTACATTGTTCCCAAAATACAGAATTTGACAAATAACAGTTCACTTAATTAGCCCAGGAGTCCAATTAAAAATAGAAGCTGGTTGGAACAAAAACCTGCAGCCACAGTGGGCTCCCAGGACCGACACTGAGAACCTCTGATGTAGATCATGGGTGTCGAACTCCAGGCCTGGAGGGACACAGTGGCTGCAGGTTTTCACTCTAACCCTTTTCCTAATCAGTCACCAGTTTTCACTGCTAATTAACTCCTTTTCACTTCATTTTAATAGCCCTATTTTTAAGGATTCAGTCCTCTCAATTGACCTTTCTTCATTAAATAAAGTATCTATCTATCTATCGATCTATCTATCTATCTAAATGGTAGCCAAACAGAAATGTGACGTGAAACGAGCCAACAGATGACCAGCTGAACTGGGGTTTCAAACTCCAACCAGTTCCTTAATGAGAAGCCAGTTCTTGCCATTAATTAAACCCATTACTTAATTTCTCGGCTTGCTGCTGCTCTTTCTGCTACAGCAGACATTTCCCAAACTACTGATTTTCTGTTTCTGATTATTGACCTGAGAGATCAACCTTACTGAGACCCTCACCTCTCTTTATGTTCAGATAATGTGGTTAGCTGATCACCTGTTTGCTCATTTTGTGTCTCATTATTGTTTGGCTGCTAATTAAGGTAATAGAAGGAACTAAGGGGTCTGAGTCGAGATAATTAAAACTAAGGCAAAAGAAGCTAATTAGCAGGAAAAACAGGTCAATAATTAAGAAGGTGGTTAGAATGAAAACCTGCAGCCATTGCGGCCCTCCAGGACTGGAGTTTGACATCCCTGATCTAGATGACAAGTATCTCATTCATGTTTTATGACAGCGCTCCTGACACATGTCCTTCTGAGCCACGTGGTACATGTACAGCAAATGCTACCACCTGGCATATTCAGGACTGTTCCTGCTGCTATTTGATTTCTCTCTGCAACTCTCTATATACATAACCTGTGCTTGTCCTGGCAATCACTTGTGAAACTGTGCAACTCTTACAAAGTATTTTCTTTTTGTTTTTTAATTATATACTGTTCAACATAGTATCTAGACAGTATAAACTGCTGGAATAGCATGCCAATTTTTGTAAAATCTCTAGCAGTGGCTGTAAAGTGTCCATATTTTTCACAACATTGTGATTTGCTGATTTAAATGATATACAGTATGTTATTATCGTACAGGAAAAACCTGAAAGTATAAAACAGAACTGAATGACATTTTAGGCTTAAATCATACAGGAGAAAACATCTACAGTATATGACCAGGTTCCTCCCGAGGCATTCCTACCCTCATTCTCCGGATTATCTACGATTATGTCTTATCTTCATTATTATTCTGTCTAAGAATCATGATGCTTACAATCACCTCTCACCACTTTGTAAAAGCTCTCTCTTGTATTGCTACTTGCTCATTACCACTGTGACATGCACACATGTACACAAAAAGTCATTAGTACAGATCATAGCCACCTATAAATCCAATTTCAAGTATTACCTCTTTTTAACAACACTAAGCGTTGACAAATTTCAAAATCTGAAACTAGACCCTTGCTACACTTTGTAACAAATTAAACCTAAACAAGAAAAACAGATTTTGCATTCCTGCTCAGTTAAGTATTTTTATTTACACATTTAATATATACAGTTTAACTTGGAAACCTAAATAATTTATGTACATTTATTTTGACATTAAAGTATCCTCAAGGTAAGGCATGCTTAATTATTCTGATATTTTAAAATTGGGGAACTAAAGAGAAATTCTAAATTCAGTGCATGCTCATTTTCAACCCATTCATTTTCTGTATTTTTAAGTTGGAATGCACTCTTTTTAAATAAAAAAACACATGCAGGTGCATTAACTGTTTCCCAGTTTCATTGAAGGCAATGCAATCTTCTTCAATTCATCTACTCTTGTTTTATGAATTTGAAAAGCTGGTGTAATCCATCGACCACATGAACACTGCTCTCCATACCAATTAAAGGAACCCAGCTTGGAACTGCATTTTGGACACAGGAGCTAAAGAGATTAAAAAAAGGCAATTATATGCAACTGAAAAATACAAAGATACACATATTCTACAGCATATGTTGCAGATATACAGATTTTTTCTTTTATTTTGCAATTAAAAATTAATTTAAAAGGGTAAACTTGACAGTACTTCATTAAAGGTCACTGTAATCTGGAACAAAGTACTAAATCATAAAGATGAACACCTTGACAGTGTTTAAAAAAAAAAAAAAAAAAAAAAACCCACTTTGAGTAAATATTGGGGCAACTTAGTTATTGGCTAACTAAGCGGCCTTGATAAGACTGATTTGGCTCCCATTGTTTGTAAAATGCTTATTTATTTATATCTGAAACTATACGTTATAATCCTAAACTTACTAAATGTCCATAGTAGACAAATACTAATTAACTTCTATTTTCTGTTCAAGAATTAAAATGCTTTTCTGCTGCTGCCAGGTTAATGAGAAATCATGCTGTCAATCATTAAAATACTACTCTATTCCCATCACCTACCTGACCATCCATAACTCCAAGTAGTGCTGGCTCCATCCACTGAACCGGCTCAATAAAATAAGATGTGCACCGATTCTGCTCCTTTCCAACTGTTTGAATATTTATAGGGTTCATTCTTTTGTGAACAAATGCTGCTGGTTCAGATCCAGATATGTGGTTTAGAATACTTGAATTTCGAAATAAAGAACGTCTGGATAGGCACATATATTAAAAAAAAACAAAAAAAAAAACTATAATTAAAAAAAAAAGGTTGCAGGGAGATTCCACCCAGCAGCACTAGGTGCAAATCAAAGCTCAACTACAAATGGGTCACTACTTGAACAATGAATGTGTATTAACATAAATGTAAGGTATTTCAGTGTCATATTTTTATACTTAAAAATGCAGTTGAAAAAGTCATATTGTATTTAATTTTATATTTAAGAGTAATTTCCTTAGCACTAGGGTATTGTACCTTGTTAGCCATTATGAATGTAGTGAGAAGTCAAGCAAAGTGACACCTTTTATTGGGTAACTAAAAAGATTACAATATGCAAGCTTTCAAGGCAACTCAGGCCCCTTCTTCAGGCAAGATATAATTACATAAATAAAAGGTGTCATTTTGCTTGACTTCTCACTATAGTAATTTCCTGTATATTAAGGAAAATCATGAATTAATTCTGCATACAATTTGATACAATAAATGGATTGTGGATGCTTTAGAAGAGAATATTTAACAAACAAAAATAATTAATGATAAACACAGAAAGTTCAGAGCAAATAAGAACTTGTTACCATGATATGAGGTCTATAATGCAAAAGTAGTATTTACTGTAACAAAAAAAAAAAACAAATGTGAAGACTGCATAAAATGAATTTTTGGATTTTTTATAGTTTATATTAAAAGAAAGCAAGCCGAAAAAAATTGAACAAAATTAATCTAATAACTTAAATCTCTGCATTGTCCTTTAATTCAAGCAATTTCAAAAATACGAGTTTGGTATTTTACAAGTCAAAGTTACTTTTCTACAATAATGGTATATATTAATTTGCCACATAAAGCTGTGTTTAAAAGTGAAGCATTTTTCATAAATTTTAAAAATAATTTGGATGGACTTGCATTTTACAATGAGAGACCCACTACAAAGATACTGCATGCTCCAGCTGGAATGATAAAGCGTGAGTGTGCTACAGTGACTGAATACTGAGCTTGTGTAGCAGGCAATGAGATGACAAGAACTGAACAGATATTACAGACATACATCTAGTGCTTGAATGGGAGAAATCTGTTATGAGTCTACTGGTTTGTATTGCCCCACTTCAAGATCTGCATATATCTATCCATCTTTCTAACCACCTTATCCAGCACAGAGTTGTGGTCCAACTGAAACCTCTCCCAGCAAGAACTGAAGGCAAGGCAATAAAAATTCCCGTAAAGAGCTCCAGTAATTCACAGAGTGAACATACATGCACATACACACACATTATGGGGCCAATTTAGCAATGATAATTCACTTAAGTTTAATCAGGTTAAAGTTTAGTTAAGTTCAGTACAGATGTTTACACATACCTAGAATGGGCTTTCATTCCTGCTCCACAGTGCCAGATATTATATAGAGTCTGCATGTATTTACAAATTGATTGTCCTCAGGCTCAACAAATTTACTCACTCAAAAGCACTGTGCTCAGTTCTTTCATTACCATATCATTAGCAAGAGATACTCTTCGTATATAAAAAAAATTATGATAATTTGTAGTGCCGATTCATACTTGCTCATACACAACACAGCACAAGTGGCATAGCACTTTAGAGAAACTATGGCTTTTGTTAAAAATACAATTCAGTGTAATCAGTTCAGATTTGTTTTTATATGTACAAAGTCAAGTAAAACTCATATGTGCTCTTTTACATTATGCTGACATACATCGTGCATTTCACTCTGTAGGCTATGCAAAATAACATAAAATGTAATATACTGGGATGATTAGGCATTGCACTTTCATAACTCTACACCTACTACAAGCACACAAGCAAACCCTTACTGTAAGAAAACAGGACCATGATTTGTGACAAAATGATTACGTATTTCTAGTTACCTTCTGTTATCAAAATGATGCCTCATAAATGCATAAGGCATGTTTTCTTAAATGGAAACCTTTCCCACTTCAAAGTGGACATATTTTGTAAGTTTTAAGGTTTTTTAGGTGTGTTCACATATGTGCAAAGCACCTATTGTGGTAGCTATGCCTGTCTGTCTATCCATCCACATGAAACAAATCGGCCATCTACGGCCCAATTCTGTTGAAATGTAGCACTTTTATTCTTCAAGGAAATGGTTCAAGACAGTCCGATTTTCAATGAGATATCGTGAACAGATTGCGATGTACGCAGTTTTAAAATTTACCATTTAAAAGCACTGACATACTTCCAAACTCTTAAAAGGGAGAAATGTTTTGTGTAACTTCAACTATGAATTAGTTTATGGCTTAAATTTTACTCTGACAGCGGTTACACGGAGTTGTATATTTTGCATATTTTCCTCTTTTTAACCTCTAATAGCCATTACTAACAGCTAAGAGTTCCTCATTAAAATTTAACGACAAACCAGCAGACTGCATGCACTAGGTAGAAACTTCCCGTCAGCGGTTGTTTGCATGGGTAGGATGGTAATCCTCAATCAGCAAGTCCAGCTCCTCCCGATGCTTAAAGTTGTAACATGTAACTGAAATGATCATACTAACTGTAAAGTATAAAATGAAAGCAAGGAAAACAAAGAGAAATATTTAAATATGAATATAGAACCCTGAGGCGTGTACACAGCAAATAAAAATTTAGTCAGTACTTTTTACGTTACACTAAACCAAGCTCACAGCAGCATTATCTACACATTACAATGACTTACTATTTCATTGTCACTACAACTTACTGTACTAGAGTGGCCACACAACCGGTAACAGATAAATTTCCCATTTTAGGTTATACATCCTGATAAACAACTGATGAATATCAAAAGGTTTTAACAGGCTGCCATGTAAAAAAGCACTACTCCACAGAAACAAACACCCTCACAATATATTTAGAGCAGTACATACAAAACTTCAAAGGGTACCCCTAATACCCCCATTGGCTGCCCTTTTTAATGTAATATACATATTATACCATGGTCAAAACTCTGACAGGGAAAGCTTGATTAAAAATTTGTTTAATTTGAAAAGCACAACCAAGAAGCAGGCAAAAACAGAGAGTACTGCCATTTATTTGTCTCCATTTCAAGCACTGTGTGAAATCATAGGTGTTCATTAGTGAAAGTGTTTCTTTTTCCCCATATCCTAAACTCTCACTGTTGATGATAGGATAAAACAGGCACTAAGCAAATGAGGACAGGCTTTTTGTGTGGGTATACTTGCTAAATAAGTGACCCAGTTTGGGAAAATGTTGGCACCCAATAATTTATCATCAGAATGCTACATTCACCTGATATGCACAATGGTCGGTCATGATAATAAAGTCTGATTTTTACTTTTGTTTTTCCCTGAAATTTGTCATAACTTAATAGCTCTGCAAGTTATATTTCATGAAAATTACAATGGCCAGACACTCTCAAGCAAAGAAGGAATTAATTACAAAGGTTTTAATTTATGTATTTTTTGTTTAGATTATTTTAATTTCCAATCGCAAACTGTCACTATGTGTGAATATGGTGTGTGTGTGTATTTACTGTATGTGTGTGTGACTGATAGTGGCATTTGTGATGGACTTAAGTCCTGACCAGGCCTGTTTACTGCCTTTTGCCCAATCCTGGCGAGATGGTCTTTGGTGTCACTGCAACCCTGTAATGGATTGTGAAAGTTCTGGAACCTATCTACTGAACTCGGTCCATTGAAGGTCACAGTGCTTACACAGCCCTTAAACACATGTGAATGTTACACCATGTGTATATTTGTTATATAACATTGTTTAAAATATATATGGATGCAGAGTACCATACAGCCCCATTATCTGATGCAAAAACGGACAAAGCATTTTTACAATTTATACAGAACGCTTCACTTTAGAACCCAATTTTATGTGGCAAATTAATATTTACCATGATTGTAAAGAAGTACATTCAACCTAAATTATCCGTTAACATTTCCGACATAATTTACAGAAATTTAATTTTTTTCTACTTTCTTAATTTTATTACTGTGTAATCTCCCACAACATGCTCCTTAAAGTATTCAGTTCTCAAGAACATGTGAATATTATATGGAGGTAGTAACACTAACCTGCATTTTCTGCATTTATAGATTACTTCATTAAATTGTGTCTCTGTTGTAGCCGTGGGATCAACAGCAAAATACTCTCTTGGCAAGTTCTGAAGTTCTGTTTTAACATAATAAACCACAAAGATAGATTTCTGAGATGTGACAGTGCATGAAATTTTGCCAAATTGCTATTAAATGAAATAAAACCAGGTATATTTTAATACTACAAAAGAATAAAGTATTTTCTATATTTATTCATAAAATATAATGAACTGAAAAAACTAAAAAGCATGATCTAATATCTTGTTGAATGCCAACAAATTTCCTTCTGAGATATTTAAAGGAGGATTTATATAAGACAAGCATACAGCCAAGCAACAAGGCTGAAACATTCAGTAAGCTAAACTTAATACATTACCTGGATACTTCTGCGTTACCTTCTGAAGGCGGTATTGTTTATATATTGGATTTGAAATATCTATGTTACAGTCCATCGATTCAAAAAGTTCTAGCTGATGCAAAAATTCGTCATTAACTCTGAAAATATTAAGCGATATAAAAATTAACCTGTACACTGGACAGAGAAATATTTTAAGTAGATGGAGTAAATGAGATCAAGTAAACAAACACTAACTACAACTATTTGTAAATTTATAATGCATATTTGTAACTAATTTTGCCAATTTCAGTTTGCAGGCGACACATGTCTCAAAGTGACTTTTTTTCCAACCTAAATAATTACACATAAGGTAATTCTGCATGTCAAAATTAAATACTTTATGATTTCTGGTAAACAAAGAACCACAAATGCACACTTCTAGTTCTTTATACAGGATATTGTTTTAAACCAGTCTAAAGAAAGCAACTGTATTTAAGTATAAATGACAAATATCTATTATTGTCATAAACTGGATTTTAACGTCTACAAACATACCTGATATCTGTTTTAATGTTTTCAAGCCTAACATGTGCATCCTTCAGTGTCAATTTACATGTTTTCATCATGAATGCAATTATGACTGCTGCACTTCGACTTACTCCAGCATGACTGAAAAGAAAAAAACAGAATGCTACAGAACAGTCACTTAATTAACTTTAGCTCAGTGTATGTGTTAAGAAGGATTTACACATTTATGTTGACATAACATTTGCATTCAATTTTTACAAAAAAAGAAGAAAAAACAAATAGTTGTTCATATTGCAGTGTAAAAATGTTAACCATAAGCAAACTGAATTTCTTTACAGACTTTACAAAGCGATTGCTGTGAGCATTACCACCAGAGCTGTATCCATAAATAATAATAATAACAACAACTGTTTACATAGCTTTTTCCTAACATACTCAAAGCACTTAAACTGAACAAAGAAAAAAGGAGACAAACAGAAAGATGGCTGTGTTTGTTTCCAATCAATCTCCATAATTCTTAGAAATGAAGTTAATACTGTACTTCTAACTGAAAAGAAAAATATATATGCAAATCTATCTATCTATATGAGGATGCTAGGGTGCATTCAAGACTGAAATCTGAAGTCAAGTCTTTACGAGATATTTGATCAAATGAAAGAAAATCCCGCAACAACTTTTATACACAATATAGGTTAAATGTTGAGCCATCAGTTACTAGCCACCCATGTAACTACAATGTACTGAACAATTCTCTGTCAACTTAAACGTAATATATTTTACATGCACTAACATCAGAGAAAAAGTACACTTATAAAAAAAAAAAAAAAATTGTCTAGAAACTGAAAGTGGATTTTTTTTTTCATCCTTGTCATGGGCACCTCTGGTAAGTTTATTTTATTAGTGTCAGGAGACATTAAAATATACAAATATGTTTATACCTAAAACCTTTTAAATCATACAAAAAAGGTTACCTCTTTATGCATTGGCATCATTGTATTGGTTGCCATGAGAAAAAAGCTGTTTGTATTATCTCTGCTATAGTCTAAAGTTAATATTTAGATAAGTTAAGTATACTGTGTATTTCTAAAATATTATATACAACCATTTTCTTAACCAGCTTATCTAGGGCAGGGTTATGGGGAAGCTGGAGCCTATCCCAGCAAGCACCAGGTGCAAAGCAGAAACAGGACATCTAGACAGGGCCCCAGTCCATTAGATAGATAGATAGATAGATAGATAGATACTTTATTATATCTTTATTACTTTATTACTTTATTATTATATATTATATATTATACTTTATTAATCCCAATGGGAAATTCACAAATTCACAATTCACATTAGGGTGAGCAGACACACAGATCAATATAAGAATCCCAATTTACCTAAACCTGTATGTCTTTCAACTGTGGTAAATAGCAAAAGCACCCAGACTGAAACCACATGGATATGGGCAAAACATGCAAACTCCACACAGAGAGCACCTGGGATGTGAACATCCTTACTACCACTGCGCCACCGTGCCCACCTACGTATATATCAGATGAAAACAAAGCAAGTTAATACTTTTTCAATTTTACAGATGGCAACCAAAAATGATTAATATGTTACTAGTTTTAAAAGCTTCCCAACAACCATCTTTCTGAAAGTAGTTTTACATAACTTAGTTTCTGGCACCCATTGGTTCACCAGGCAGGGGCCAGCACTATAAGGTATATCAGTTTCCTGCAAGATGCTATGGAACACAAAAACATACTCATTTACATCAAGCCAATATAAAGTAGTCGACCAACTGTATGGTACTAACAAAAAATCCAGTTGAATGTGGATTTGCAAAACTATTATTGGCTGAAGCTACCTGTCCTTCTGAGCCTAAACTGTATGCAGATAAACCAACTTGTTTATACTGTGATAAACCTCACCTGTCACCATTATTATCCAGCTGATAAACATCACCCCAAATATTCATAACTTATCTGGTTTTTCAAAACCCAACAAACTTGCAAGAAAGTTATATGAACTCTGTAAACTGCTTTGCTCTCAACTCCTTTTTATAGTTTTATTCTTAAAAGAAGCAAAGTGAATATGGTGAAGATTTTATAATTAATTTGGTGTGGTAAAATTGTAGAGCTCAAACAATAAAAACAAAATAAAGACAGTCAAGATAAATTTTCTATGACAAAATGTCATTTAAAGAATGCTTTTTTGTAAAAAATAAAATCATGTTTTTCATAGTAAATACCTTGAACACTTAATAAATATGTTACATTACCATTTGTAAAATATATATAAACCATTTTAATAGAAATAAGACTAGAAATAAGAAAGTGGAAAATGTAAATAATGGGCACTCGAGGCACATATTATACAGTATGACTTTGAAGAGGATTCCCTGCTTTTCTTACATGTGACTGTATTGTAAATATTCCGATGTGTTAAATGCCTCTAAAGAACGGATGCTCACCAATGCACCAGCACGTTATTTGTCTCCAATGACAACGCGTCACTGATGAACTGAATGCATTCGTCCAAGAAGCTGAGTAAATCCGTGCAGGACTCATCCAGGGCAAAAACGAACTTTGTTTTAAAAGAATCAGCCAGGCGTGGTTCTTCTGCATCAACGGTTAGGACGTGCGTGATCCCCGACTCTGACAACGTCCGAGGCTCCGACACATCTGCGGCGCCTCCAAGAAAGAGTCGAGGCAGCACGGTGATCATGCTGGAAAAACCTGTAATGTCTTCGTCTCACCAAGTTCTGCTTAACCTAAATGGAAGGTTACAACAGCAAACATTAGACCAATTTACAAATACAGAGTAGTAGCGATCTGGATCCAATGTTGGCAGCAGCCGAGCCAAAAGAGAAGCCATGCCTGTTTGGGCTTCCATTCCATATCCCGGGTCAACCTACAGAACCGGAGCCGTTAAAAGGAATTGAGGGTGCCTGCATGTCAGTCACACCAGCCCGAGGGATGAAGTAAAAGTTAGCTTTCAACCCAAGAATAATTATTTCAAATTAACACAGAGCACAGCTAAACGTCTATTTTATGTACTTCGTGCATCTGCATACAACTAGAAATAGTTAATTCATACTATAGAACCATGAAACGCTTACGCGTCCCTTGAATGCCAAGTGTGATTAAAATATTTTTTGCTGTGTCCGTTTAAATTATTACTAGTATTTACAGATATCTGTCAGAATCATATATCACAAAAAGAAAAAACTATATTTATTCTCATTAAACCACTAAAGACATTACTTCAGCTACTCACTTCAACTGTGTCCCCGTAACTATGCTCCGGTTGGTAAACACACGTCAGAACGTAAGGTTCCACAAGCTGGTGCTTAAAGGCGTAGGATTGCGGCCGTGTCAAAAAAAAAGAAAAAAAAAGAAGGGCTAAATTAAGAACAAATGGTTTAGCGTTTTTCTTTTATTGTTAATGTTCTCCATGTGTTGATTATAGACACAAGTCGAAGTATAAGAGGCTGGTGCGGTACTTTGTCTTGAGATCCACCTGCAGATCGACAGCAGCAAGAAAAAAGAGCTAATGGTGTACTTCTAGTGTGTTAAGGAGACCCTAAGACCAGTCACCATCCAGGGGCAGGAAGTGAAGGTGATTCAGAGCTACAAGTACCTGTGGGTCCATATGAACAGCAAATTGGACTGGTCTGACAACAAATATCACAAATATGAGGGGCCACAGTAGACTGTATTTACTAAAGGAAACTAAGGTCTCCTGGTGTCTGCACCAAGCTGCAGGGACTTTTCTACCACTCTGTAGTTAATAAGGTGACCAGAATTTTTTGGGCCAATCCGGGGACAGGGGGGTTGGGGCCAGAATCTACAGATCACGAGTAGGCACTCTAAACACCACAGAGTACAAAGCGAAAGTTTATCACGTGATTTCTCGCCAAACTTGCAAGATGCGGTAAAGCATAACCTCCGTCAAAACACCGCGCACGCGAGCTGAGTTCAAATTATCGTGGTGATGAGATACATTCAAAAAAGTGAATCAACTGAAACCGGGGACGAAATCTTAAACCGGGGACATGTTTCTGAGTGGGGACAGTTGTCCGAAAAAGGGGACTGTCCCCGGAAAACGGGGACGGATGGTCACCTTACTGTAGTAGCCAGTGTGTTGATTTATGTCGTGTTCTCCTGAAGAAGCAACCCTGAGTTTAAGTAATGCAAAAGCCTGAACAAACCTATCAGTAATGGTAGCTCCATCACAGTTTTTACCCCAAATACTCTGGAGACTCATGAATAATTCTATCTATCCCTTTCAAGGGGCGCTTCCTTGGAGTTCTTTTAGCCACAGGCTCATACTTTCACGAAGTAATAATAAGTTCCTCTGGGAATCTTTCCAGCCTGCTGCTATTATGCACTTCAATGCTTCTTCCTGACGTCCCTTTCTTCTCTCTTCCAGCCATAAGCCATAGGAAAATAGTACTAACTTCAGTTTACTGCAATTATTTTCTAGCATATTTATTGTATTATATGTTTTTATTCTATTGACTTGAGTCAATATCTTTGTATCTATGTTTTTTGTTTTGCTGCTGTTTATTATTATTTAAAATAAGTCTTTGCAGTGAGGATAACATTGCATACAAACCCAACAAGCAACTTTAATGAGATATTCAGTTTAGCATGCATTAGCAGTCTGTTAGCATCGTTGAACACTTGCTGCATCATGTATTGGGGTTCAATCAGATCTGGGCGCGTCTTATATGTGGTGTACAGGGTAAACTTGAAATAAAGAGCAGGAAGGGACTGTACACAGTACCAGAGTGTGGGATGCAAGAATGAGTGGGCAAGGTGATCACGTCTTAAAAGTTTACTTGCTCAGTATTATATTTTGTATATGGCCATCCATACAACCAGTTTCCAACTCCATCCATTGAGCATCTGAACCGATTAATTCAGTTCAGTGTCATGCATGGAGCTCCTGTTGTGGAAAAATCTTTCCTCTATTTTCAAAGAAGTCATTCTCAGAGACCAGATGGAAATGCAGAACAATTATTTATTTGCCTATAGATATGCACAAATGTCTCTGTCCATGGAGTGAGCAATCAATAAAACAATTCATTCCCTTTTATACTTTTCTGTTACTATTACCGTATCTAATACATCATGTCATCTGACTCTTAATACGAAGAATTCTATCATCTTAGCCAATTGGCTACAGCCACCAATATCTTTATATACATGTCGATTCTTCCGTTATTCAAAACATCGCTTCATTAATAGAGGTGTCCTACAGGTTTTCTCATTGATCTTATCACCGCTTCATAATAGGGGTGTTTGGGCTTTGTCACTAGTTTGTCCTTGCTTTTTAAGGGGGTGTTCATTACACAACTACTTAATTTTAACCTTAGCAAATACATTGATGGTTCCTTTTAAGATGAGACAACCTTCATGTACTCAAGCTTTAAACTGCATTTAGTTAACCATTAGTTACCTTCAATCCTTTTCCTTCTTCTTCTTCTTCCTTTGGCTGCTCCTGTTAGGGGTCGCCACAGCGGATCATCTTCTTCCATATCTTTCTGTCCTCTGCATCTTGTTCTGTTACACCCATCACCTGCATGTCCTCTCTCACCACATCCATAAACCTTCTCTTGGGCCTTCCTCTTTTTCTCTTGCCTGGCAGCCTTTCTCAACAGCATTGGGCATAAGCTCAGGACCAGCCTTTGACAGAGTGCCAGTCCATTGAAGGGCACAATCATACATGCACACATTTTCACTCTTACAGGACCAATTTAAAGTCAAGTCAAGTATGCATTATTGTCATTCCATCCATATCCAATACTGTAGCATACAGTGGCACTAAATAACATTCCCCGGGAACACAGTGCAACATATCAAAAATAGTACATATATAACATAACACAAGGCAAGTGCAAGAGAAGTTAAAAAAGTATACTATACTGTACTATACTATACTATACTAATAGATAAATGAATAATAGGTAAAATAATAGATAGTAATACATTCAAATAGATAACAATGAAAAGATTTAGTGATAACAATAACTAATATTAGAGAATAGCATCAGTAGTTAACAGATGTGCTGTACACATTGTAGATGGACTATAGGAACAGATTTGAGAGGAGATGGGCAGCACACAGTTCAGAGTCCAGACAGGCAGCGAGTAGAAGCTTTTGCAGTACCTGGCATAAATGGTTTCAATGCTATGGTAACTTCTGTCAGATGAAAGTAGGATAAAGAGACCATGGAAAGGGTGGGGATAATCCTTCATAATGTTGTAGATTTTGTGGGTGCAAAGCATGATAAAGATGTCTCTAATGAAGGGTAGAGAGGTCCTAATGATCTTTCAGTCAAAAACACTGCAGTTCCCAATCCAGGCAGAGCTGGTCAGAACACTCTTAATAGTGCCTCTGTAGAATGTGATGGGAATGGCGGGAGGTACTTGTAGTCTTGTCTTCTTCAGTCACCAAAGGAAGTGGAGATGCTCCTGCACCTTCTTGGCTGTGGAGGTGGTGGTAATCCAGGTGAGGTCAGTTGCCTGGTGTATAATATGGAATTTGGTGCTGTTTACCTATTCCATCATGGAGACCTTGATGTGCAGTGGGGTGTGGGCAGCATGGGCCTTCTTGATGTCAATATTCATCTCTTTCATCCTGTGCATGTTTGTAGACTGCTTGTTGCATTTGCACCATTCCACCAGTCATCATATCTCCATTCTGTAAGCTGACTTATCAACAGTGCTAATGAGACCTACCATTGTTGTGTCATCAGCAACCTTAATGGTGGTGTTGTTGATTAAACTAACACACTTGCCTTAGGAATGGAGAAGGAAAACCAGAGTAAACCTTAAAGGAATCAAATAAATATGGTTAAATTGTACAGAACCCACAGAGACAACAACAATGATTAGGGTTCAAAAAGTCTGCCAGAGATGTCAGGTCTCCAGCACTAACTAAAGCACCACCATTATAGAAAAACAATTAAAAATTCAAGCAAAATATACAAATCCTAAGAAAACAGAGCCTCAGTGACTACAGCCTGGCTACTAAAATTAGCTACTACAGACAGAGTACAAGAATCAGGAATAAAAGGTTATGTGATCACTTTGAGAGAGAAATGCAGTTCTTATTATTCAATATAAAGTCATATAAATTTATTAAAAACAGAATTAATACAGGGTGGGATAGGTTACTAATAAAATAAATTTTTGTGAACATCAAAAACGTAACTCTGATTAAGAAATTGGTTAGACCAAATACGTGTCCTCTGTGATCTTTTAGGAACCTGGTTTAAAATCCATGCTGGATTGTGCTGTAAACTATTGAGCATGTACAATGACCACCAGATGGCAGCATATGCTTTTTTTTGGTTCGTGAATTGTAAGTAATACTGGTTTACAAGGTTTTTGTTTCCTTCATAAATTGATTACTTCATAATTTGATTTTGTGATGCTGAACACAGAAATAACAACATTTTTTGCATCACGCAAAGTTTTTGAAAACTTGTAGGTGCTGCTGAGACACATTCAGTACTCGAGGTACAACTGGAATATATGCGGCGAGCTGAAGGTGATTGCTATTTTACTCGGTATGCAGCTTGAATACGTCAAGTACTGTTGTTTTCTTTGCAAGTGGAACAGCTTAGCAAGAGATTCACATTACGTGATAAAGGACTGACCATGTCGCAGGAAATTGATTCCAGGGCAGAAGAATGTCGTACATGACCCACTGGTTGATCTGAAGAACATATTTCTTACACCTTTGCAAATCAGACTTGGTAATGAAAAACTATGTTAAGGTAATGAACAAGCAAAGTGATGCCTTTGCATACTTACCACAAATGTTTCCATGTATCAGTGATGCCAAGATAAAAGAAGGTGTTTTCTTTGGCTCACAGATCAGAGAGGTGATGAAGGATATCACTTTGATGGCCTTCTGAAGGGTGCCAAAGGTGTTGCATGGATTGTTGAACGTATGGTCCAGGCATACAATTCGATGAACTGCAACATGTCACTGAAGATACACTTGGACTTCTTCTCAGCCAACCTTGGTCCTGTCACTAACGAACATGGTAAAAGGTTTCACCAAAACATTACCAACATGGAGAAATGCTACCAGGGAAAGTGGAGTCCTTCTATGCTGGGAGACTATTGTTGGACACTGATATTTGAAGCATCGGACAGTGACTACAAACAAAAATCTGCAGCAAAACATTTCTAGTCTTCTCTTGTGTTGCTTATGTTAAAATATAGTAGGATAGGCCTATGCCACTGGAGGCATTACAATGTCAATGTTAAATATGTAATTGCAGTTTTCTTGAAAACTAAACTACAAATACGTATTTGTGTTCAGAGTGTAACAAAATTGTACAGAAAACCGAAATTTTCCATAAAATTTGTTGGCCAGTGTAATACAAGTATTTACACAAGCCTGCTTTCCGTTGCCTCATATTTTGTGGTAGTAGTAGTAGTAGTAGTAGTATTAGTCGTACATGTAGTAGAAGTAGTTATAGTAGTAGTAGTAGTAGTAGTAGCATTGTCACATCTACATAGTAAAGTGAAATTTTTATATGTCCCATCAATATGCAACACATTGCCTCTCTCTAGTGTCATAATAAACAAGGATGTATTAAATACATAATTACATTTTTTTAATAGGAAACACAAATCAGCTTACCGGAGTCACTTTTTACCACTGTTTCCATACTTCTTGTTCAATGACACATTTGTGCCTGAAAGTTACATGCGCAATCGATAAGCAGAGTAAAAGAAAATCAGACCTATGCAGTTTCACCAATAATAAGAAAACATTATAATAAAATATCAAAAACAAAGACATAATAAGAAGGATGGTTATATGCACTGTTATGCAAAGTGAAGCATCAGGTTGGAAGTTAATAAACAAGGGTATAGGAAGAAAATGAACTGCAAAACACATGCTGGAAATTAAATTGAGCAGTGCATGCTTATATTTTGAAAAGTAAAAACATATAAAACAATAAATTAAAAAAACTTTACTTTGTCTTATGACTATCCATATGACTACATCATACTGTTTATAGCCAAGTCTGATGACCCATTTTTCTAAAGAGAAGTGTAAATAAATATGATACTAATCACTTGAGAGTACTCCAACTCCTCTATGTGCAGTGTCAATGCTGGAAATGCGCTATTTGGGGACTTTATTCTTTAGCATGTATTTACCATCCAGTTGTTGTTTGCTGTGGCCTGATAATAGTAGTCCTGGAAAATGAGTAGAGAAGGCTAATCTGGTTCCCCCCCCCCCCCCCCCCCCTCCCCCAGATCCATTTTTCTAAAAAGAGATAATTGATTGAATCATTTTCTGCCCCCACCCCCCCCAACTCACATTAAATGCCTTTCATCTTAAATACTTTGCTTCACCTAGTATTTCCTTTGGGTTGGAGCCCTGCCCGGGATTGGTTCCCTGCCTTGCACCCTGTGTTGGCTGGGATTGGCTCCAGCAGACCCCCGTGACCCTGTGTTTGGATTCAGCGGGTTGGAAAATGGATGGATAGTATTTCCTTTCATAAAAACCTTTGAGATTATGCTTACTCTGGAAGTCCTGGATAAAATGGTATATATAATTCATTAAATCTGAGACTTGCAATGATGGTAACACCATCAGACTGATTAATGTTAGAAACGCCACTATATTCAGTCTCCTGGTTGCCAGTCCACGCAGGTTTTTTATTTTAAGACATGTTATAAAGTATGTATCAGAAACTTCATACATTAAATAAGGGTAGAGTATATAAGCAGACTATTAATATTCTTTGTTGAAGGTTTTCAGGTTAAGTATTTAACCTGTATATAACAGTATATAACTGTTGGCTGACCTGAACATTTTTGCACTTGCAAAAATAGAGGCATGGAGTGGTTACTATGAAAAATTTAAGTGACATTGGATGCCTAGAATTAGTTTTTTTATGCAGGAGCTAAATCAAACTGAATATTATGATTTATCATCATGATTACCACATATTAAATGCAGTATTAATTTACCTCTACAGACTATAATTACCACGTGACCGAGACTAGTGTACAGGGTGAACCAGAAACAGACATTAAACAGCATCACCTCTAATGCATTGTGATAGATGTGACATTTGAGCAGATGTGAGTCACCGTCATTCTGTATAAAAACCAAAGAAGTCTTCTTATAGATTTTGTGGAGATGTATTGTGTAAAATCCCTATTTAAGTGGAACAAGGAAAATGGGATAAACCATGAAAAAATATACAATAAAAATAAAATAGAAACAAGATATGTCATATTAATTATTGTTTTGAACAGTGCCTTACAAATCAGGAGGAGACTCATACAATTATTAACAAGTTCTTCAGCATCCCATTGCTGATCAAATGTACCTTTAATTATACAAATGCACACAGGGGCTGAACACAAAATTCTAGGCAACACGTGAAATTCAATTAGTTAAAGTCCTTACTTTAATATGTGGGGCCTCGGTGCATAGCATTGTTGTCTCACAGGGTTGCAACCCTAAATTGATTCCTGGCTTGATTTCTTTCTGTGTGAAATTTGTATGTTTGCTCCATATATATGTTGGCTTCTCCTAAGGTCCTTACCTTCCTCCTAAAATCCAAATAAATCCATTTTGGGCTGATTGTTAATTGCTAGCCTTGTTTGGGTACAGGGTTCTTTCCTTGCATCCATTTTTGCCAGGATGGTTTCCTTCTCACCTAGGTATAGAAAAATTGATAAACTGTCCTCTTTCTGAGTATATTTTTATTCAGGAATTTAATAATTGCACAGAATATAGTTAGTTTTTAAGGTCCTTCTGGAGTCTTGCACTGTGTGTTTTTCATTTGATTGACCCCAGAGCACTTACAGTAAGTTCGTCCTAAGCTTCAGCAGTCACCCATTTTTAACTACCATAGTCATAAATATCCATGTATAGTAAATTCCATAAGTAATTGGACAGTGACACACTTTTCATAATTTTAGCTCTGTACACCACCACAATGGATTTGAAATAAAGCAATCAAGATGTGATTGAAGTGTAGACTTTCAGCTTTAATTTAAGGGTTTACCAAAAATATTGTATGAGCTGTTTAGGACTGACAGCCATTTATATACAAGGTTCCCTTATTTTCAGAGGCTGAAAAGTATTTGGATATTTGAGTGACAAACTGTTCCATAGGTAGCAGGTAATAGGTCTGGAATTGATTCCAGTTGTGGAATTTGCATTTGGAAGCTGTCACTGTGAACTTTCAATATGAGATCCAAAGAGCTGTCCATGCAAGTGAAAACAGTCCATCATTAGGACGAGAAAACAAAACAAACCCATCAGAGAGAGAGAGAGAGAGAGCAGAAACACGAGAAGTGGTCAGATAAACCACATGGAACATTTTCAAAATGAAGGAACACGCTAGTGAACTCAGCAACACCAGAAAGTCTGGGAAACCACAGAAGACCACTGTGTTGGATGATTGCAAAATTCTGCCCTTGGTGAATAAGAACCGCTTCACACTATTTACTCAAACCAAGAACACTTTCTGGGAGGTAGAGCTATAATTGCCAAAGTCTGCAATCATGAGAAGACTTCATAAAAGTAAAGACTGAGGGTTTACCACACGGTGCAAACCACTGGTAAACCTCAAGCATAGGAAGGACAGATTAGACTTTGCCAGAAAACATTTTTTTAAAGCTTGTCCAATTCTGGAACAATTATCTTTTGACAAAGGAAACTAAGGTCAATGTATACCAGAATGCTGGAAAGGGAAGAGTATTCAGAAGAGAAGAAACGGCTTATGATCCGATTAATACTACATCTTCTGTAAAACATGGTGGAGGCAGTTTTATGGCATGAGCATGCATTGCTGTAAACAGAAGACAGTCAGTACTGTTTATTGATGATATGACTGTTGGCAGAAGTAGCAGGATGAATTCTGAAGTGTATAGGGATATGCTATCTGCTCAGTTCAGGCAAATGCTGCAAAACTGATATGGCGATGCTTCATAGTACTGATGAAAAATGAGCCAAAACATACTGTGATAGCAAACCAAGTGTTTTTTGAGGCAAAGAAATGGAATATTCTGGACATGCATTTCACTTGCTGAAGACTAAACTACTGGCAGAAATTCCAATGAACAAGAAACAAGTGAAGACAACTGAAGTAAAGGCCTGGCAAAGTATCATTAGGGTGGAAGTCCAGCACTTGGAGATGGCCATAGGTTCCAGACTTCAGGCAATCAGTGACTCTAAGGGATTTTGAACTGAATATTGAAAATGATTATTATATTTATGATTATGTTAGTTTCTCAAAATACTTTTCAGCTCCTGAAAAAGCGGTACAATGTATAAAAATGGCTGTCATTTTTAAACAGCTCATACGATATCATTGGTAAACCCCTTAATTTAAAGCTGAAAGTCTACACTTCAGTCACATAATGATTGCCGTACTTCAAATCCATTGTGGTGGTGTACAGAACCAAAATTATGAGAATTATGTCATTGTGTATTTTCAAACCATCCCACTACAATTGCGCCAAAAGCAGTGTCAGAGCCCATGCTAGCAGCATCCAGCTTAAGGCAGGGATCATCCTTGCAAAACATCCACAATCAGTCATACAGTGCTGTTTAAAGATGTTCATTCACACAGACTGGGACCATGATGAGATTTACACTTAGTCACCTACAGCTGTGAGGGTACAGTTCTAAACTGCATAGTACCCTTCTTTATAGTGACATCATCCCAAGGTGCTTTACAAGTATAGATTTATAATCCACCTGTCAATGTCATTATCCATTTGTCTGGGAAAAAGTATTTTTATATACTGGCTGCTAAATCTATCCACTTCATACCTGCTTATATTTTTTTAATTGAGTCATAAGGGTTAAATGGCTGAGACTAAGCAAAATCATAATCAAGTCACTAGTGGGGTCCTGTGCTCCTACTCGACCACTCAGATTTGCTAGTCAGGGCTGAATTGATCATTAAGCGAAATAAGTACATGCTTAAGGCATAAAGGTTGGGTGGTGGTATCAGGGCACCACAGACATTTTCCATTGCCGGATTTACCATGGACCATATGGTTCAAAACTGGAAATGGTGCAGTTGAACCAGGTTCCACAAAAAGGAGCTCCCACATTAAATTAAAAAATTACATACATACATACAATAGTTACAATAAAATAGTAATAATTGAGGTTAGTAATATATATTAATCTTGGGGATACCACAAAATTAGAATCTGGTAACTGCCACATGGTCCATCAAGGCTCACGTTCTTGTATTGGTTATTTTGGCTGTCCTGTTCAGTTGTCCACTGAGAGTGAGTGCAGTGCAGTGTTGCCAGACGGACAATAAAATTAAAAAAAATGAAATCTTTTAACTGCTTAGGGCCTCTAAAGGTCTTAATCTATTCCTGTTGCCGGTGAAGAGTGTTAGGTGATGCCACCTTTGTGTGGCATCAAATCTTAATGCAGACTCTTTTCTTGAGTAGCTCCTACCTTGTGGAAGTGAACTGTCTGCCTCCATTCAAGCTTCTCACTCCCTCTATGTGTTTAAGAAACATCTGAAGATACTCTTGTTCTGTGAATATTGGTCTAACTGATAATGGTTTTGGTAGGTTATTGTAAGTTAGGAAAGATTGACTAGTTCTGTTTTCTGTTTGGTTCATTTGTGATGACAGCTTTTGTAACCTTGTCCTGTATATTTTCCTAAGCAGTCCACCAGATTGATGTTTAGTTGATTGTGTTTAACTGTTTTGAATAAAAAAGTGAAAAAAGTGGCCAGGACCACCATCCCAGGCCCTGCCCTTAATGGAGCTCTGTGTGAAATGAATATTAATTTAATTAAAACAATACAGTATTTATTAAAATATTAAATATGACTTGCAGAGAATTACCTTTTTTTTTATAAAACATAACCGAACACACCGAAAGTTACCATACTCGGCCAAATAGGTGCCACAACATTTATTTCTGCAGTGTTTATTAGTGCACAGTATTTATTTGGAAACAGTGTTTATTTCCCTTTCTCAACTTTTATTTTTATAAAAACTTGGTAAAAATGACCAATATGTGTGACAAGAATGCTTTAAGCGATTCATAATCTATTACTTAACAAATTAAAAAGATAAAATAAATATTGAGAAAATAACAGGTATTCATGTATTCCCTTTAAAATAATTTTTGTGCATATAGGGATACCGCGCCCACCTGGTGCATCTGCTCACTGTGTGTGACTGCCTGGTTTTCACATGTCACCATACATCAGTGTGAATACTTATTGCCAGAGATCACAAATCTGAGTGTCTGGTTGTTTTAAGGAAAGTTTTACATTTTTTTTCCAGAGAATAAGATAGCTCTGGGTTACCATAAATCATACAATTATGCTCTTAAAATTTGGAACATATTATATTTTGAAGAGTTTCTACAAGATAAAAAGTTATTTACCAATTCAAGGATTCATCATGGGATATGTTTGAGTATGCCGTTTATTTCTTTCAAGTTAACATTGCTGGCCATTTATTTGAATACAGCACTCAACTGTGATGGGGCATTTATTTACACGAATACGGTATTTATGTAAAAATCTTCCTTGAAAACTGAATGAAGAACAAATTTTTTCTAAATGAAAACTTATAATAAAAAACTATCTACAGTTATCCATATGTCAGGAGAGGTTATGTGAACTTGCAAGTACAGTATATACAGTACCTTTGAAGAAGATGTCATTGCAAGCTTTAAATTTTGTCATTTAATTTTGGAGTTTACATCAAGGAAGGACAGATTCAATTGTAGCCCTTACAGCCAGTAAGTTGAAAGCTTTTTGTTTACTGTGATAAATCCATCCATCCATCCATTATCCAACCTGCTATATCCTAACTACAGGATCACAGGGGTCTGCTGGAGCCAATCCCAGCCAACACAGCGTGCAAGGCAGGAAACAAACCCCAGGCAGGGCGCCAGCCCACCGCAGGGCACAAACACACACACACACACACCAGCACACACTAGGGACAATTTAGGATCGGCAATGCACCTAACCTGCATGTCTTTGGACTGTGGGAGGAAACCGGAGCACCTGGAGGAAACCCACGCAGACACAGAGAGAACATGCAAACTCCACGCAAGGAGGACCTGGGAAGTGAACCCAGGTCTCCTATCTGCGAGGCAACTGTGATAAATAAGTAGCGATAAAATATATTCAGTTTGAATATTAACTGTTAGATCAATGGGTTCTCGGCTTCATGTTAACAACTGGGCATAGGTTATCTGCCTCAGGCCCCACCCATTCCCTTAGACGGTCCTGTATAAATATCTGCTCTATATATATAAAATCCTAAGCCTAAAAGTGCAACAATTTGTGCAACAATTTTATGTCACGTGTGAAAGATAGAGGCACTGTCAACCCCTTGAACCCTCAGACCTGACGTCAGACACCAGATAAAAGTCCAATAATAATATTTATTTGAACAAATAAGTGCACAAAGCACCCTTCTCTCAACAATACTCATAAACTACACAATAACTAATCAATAATCAATCCTCCACTCCCAGACGCGTTGCCACCCTTCCACCCAGCTCAGCTCACTCGTCTGGGGTTTCCCACAGTCCTTTATAGTCCCTGACCCGGAAGTGGTTCCAACCCTGCAGTCCATGACTTGTTATCACTTCCGGGTCAGATTAAAAAGTCCTTTTCTTCATCCCGGAAGTACGTCGTTCCTTCTGGTCATGTGATCAGGACGTACTTCCGGGTTATAGGGCACGTATAAGTCCTTGTGCCTCCCTGCAGCATCCTCTGGTGGGCCCCATGGTGTCCAGCAGGGTCGGGAATAAAAACTCCATTGTCCATGATTCCCTGCTGGTCTTCGGGGCACTCCCATGCTACAGGGAGGGCTCCATCTAGTGGCCTGGGAGTACTGGCCGGGATGAACAGCTGGCCATCTCCCACACATGTTTTTATGTCACATTTTTTTGTCTCGCTTTAAATCGGGCATATTTTAAAACCTACATATATATGTTTGGTATCATTCTTTTCAGAATTTATCGAACTTTAATGTGATGTTGCTAGATTTTCAGATTCTTATTCCATTTTTAAATTATAAACTAAAAAATGTCAAGAACTCACATCCCGTGAGATGAGACTTTATGCCAAGAGATTTAACCACGCCCAGGACTGGAAATAAAAGACAAAGTGTAGATGACAAAGTACAATGTCATAGAGACAAGGCAGTGAGACAAAAGGACAGCTGCTGTACAGGCTTTTAAATGTTTGAAGAGATGCAGATCACGCAGCACAGCAACAGCAGCAAACAATGGCAGAGATGCAAAATGGCTGGTGCATAGCGCAGGCCGGGGGGAGGTTGAACCCCCTAGTATATATATACAGTATTTGTAACAAAGGACACAAAGAGATTAAAGATCTTTGGGCATCTAGAAGGCTAACCCCATTTATTCAAAGAAAATGTGGGTAAAGCACTTTAAAAAGAAAAGAAATATCGTAATGACGCGAGTCTCCAAAGCAGACTAACTAAGAAGGTATTACTTCTGGTAAAAAAAAACAGGTGGGTGGAAACTGGATTTTCTTGATATACTCATCTGCTCCATAGTTTAAATGAACAACTTAAATAATTAAAATGCACATTGCAAAAAGGGTATTGCATACATTTTGATGAGTTGCCATCCAGTAAATTTGGAGACATTTACTGAAACTTGAGCAAATAAGATGTTTCTATACACCTTAGAATTCATTGTGCAACTGCCTTCAGTATTTATATCATCATTGAAGATAAGTGTAGCAGTACCTGTGGAAGCCATACATGTCTAAGCTTTAAAACACCCAGCATCATGTTTAATAGATGAGGTCTTCTCTCACAGTTTGCTCTTGCAATCACTCTGATACAGGTTCATCTTCGCCTCATCTGTCAACAAGACCCTTTTCCAGAATTCTGCAGGCTCTTTTAAGCACTTTCACAAACTGTAACCTGGCCATCCTGTTTTTGTGGTAAACTAATGTTTTGCGTTTTGAATGTTACCTCTGAATTTCAGCTCATGAAGTCTTCTGCAGATAGTCTGACACATACACATCTGCCTCCTGAAAACTATTTCTGATTTGTCAGAGAGACATTTGGGACTTTTTCTTCACTACAGTGAGGATTTATCTGTCATCAGCAGTGGAGGTCTTTCTTAGCCTACCAGACCCTTTGTGATTACTGAGCTCACCAGTGCTTTCTTTCTTGTTAATGAAATTCCAGACAGTTGAAGTAGGTGATCCTAAGGTTTACCAATGTTTCTAAGGGTTTTGTTCTGATTCTTCAGCCTCTAAATGCCTATTTGACATCATTGGCATTGCTCTTGTCCTCATGTTGAACCATACCCAGTATAGACTCCAAAGGAGACTCCAAAGGATAGAAGCAAGCCAAGGTATCTTATGCCTGCATGAATGAAGCAATGAAACACACCTGAGAAATCTGAAATCCAAAAGACCTGAGATGCCATTTGCCCCAAACATTAAGGTGTCCTGAAATGGGGAGCCCATGTAGAAAAAGTGTTGTAATTCCTGCATGTTTTGACAGAAATGTATGCAAATACCTTTCAATTAAAGTCTGCAATTTGCACTTCAATCATGTCTAAATTATATATATTGTATATGCATATGTATGTATATATATATATATATATCCACACACTCATAAAGTAATCAGAGTATGGCTAAGGTCAGAAACAATCAATCCTTGCTAATCTATTTGTTTGAGAGAAACTCTTATCTGGGGCAGTACAGGAACAAAGCCTAACTGACAACATCAAAGTAAAAAAAAAAACTTGTTTGTTTAAATAAGCCTTCTCAAACTCTCAAAATTTTTTTTATCTCTTGCTCTCCAAACCAGGTCATTCAGCTGTACCTCATGCTTGATTGCTTTAGTGCTAAATACTAATTTTATGCATACCAAAAGCTCACTGTATCTTACATGCAGAAGTTGTGAAAGAGGTGTGATAAATCAGGTAGAATATATTATACAAAGTAAACAGAAAAAAGCAAAAATTCTTCTG
Organism: Erpetoichthys calabaricus; assembly: GCF_900747795.2. Classification (NCBI taxonomy): domain Eukaryota; kingdom Metazoa; phylum Chordata; class Cladistia; order Polypteriformes; family Polypteridae; genus Erpetoichthys; species Erpetoichthys calabaricus. The sequence continues at coordinate 48,516,080 of NC_041403.2, forward strand.
CTATTCTGCACCTTCCTCAATGATGTCAATAATTTTGACTACCTGTCTTGACTACCATGCTGTCTTTCTCATCTGCTCTCACTGTTTCTTTTTTTTTTTTGCTAGCCTGTGAATATAAATCCAATGCTAAACAGTGCAAAGGGCCACAGAGCAAACTATGTGTTGCAAATTTTAGGTGGAGTATTCATTTAAAGTTGTAACATGGCTTAAATCCATCCTACAAAGCACTCGGTGCTGCCACCTAATGATTTGGGTGTCCTAAGGACCCCCACCTAAGAACAAAATGGTCCCACACCTCTTCATCCAGGACCATTTACTTTCTCTCTCTCTCTCTTCTAGAGGTCTCTTCAGAAATTTGTCTCTGTCCTGTGCCACACTAGTGTTTTCCTTACCCCTAAAACACAATATTAAATCCTGGATACATCTCTTTATGTACATTGTAGATTGTTTGTTTTTTTCCAAGTTGATTCCCATGTTTTGAATATTGCGTTAACAAACCATTCTCTGCCACAGGTATTACAATAGACAGATAGTGTACATCTTCTCAGTTGCTTTAAAGGTGTTTAAAAATGATAAAATGAGATTTCATGATTGAAGTATATTATTTACCTTTAACCAGTACAGTATAATAGATAGATAGATAGATAGATAGATAGATAGATAGATAGATAGATAGATAGATAGATAGATAGATAGATAGATAGATAGATGCTCCATGTATAGTATATCTGTTTACTTAATTACAACACTGCTATTATTGAGACATTTTTGTTCAAGTTTAGCCACAACAAAAATGAAAAAAACTGTCTGCAAATCACAATCTTCTATACAAAACGTATGTTTGTATATAAATATTTAATCTAAAAAGCTTAAATTGAACTATGTAAATTGATTCATTCTACTGTTTGATTTCCATCCAAGGTTGCAAGTCAATAGTCATTCGGTTACACTAGACAGACAAAACGCCAGACGTTTCACATAATGAGCTCAAATCTGGTACCTTCAGCTCAGGGCTACAGGAAGCCAAAGCCTATCCTGGAAGCTTATGGTGCAATGTAGGAAGCAATTATGGATGGAGCACCAGTCCATTGCAGAGATGATATTGTATTACCAAATGGCCAAACTGACATAGGGGAAGAGAACAAGAATAAGTGGAAAACCCCAAGCAAATATATAGAGAGAAAGCATGGATTCCACACAGATAGCAAATGAACACAGGATTCCAATCCAGAATGCTTGATCTGTGAGGCAGGCAAATTAAACAGTATGCCACTGTTCTGCTTAAAGTGTGGCTGAGAATTTCATATTATGCTACAAATCTCTCCATCTTGCCTAGGCCATGGAGAGACATATACACTGTGTATACTGTATATAATGTATACTGTTTATATATTACTAAACTTTAATGCTGGGCTAGCATATCGTAGATACTGTACATGCTGCCTCAGAACTGTTTTTTGACAAGTCAAAAAAGGAAGAGGGGAAGAATAAAAGAAATGAAGGAAGACTGCTAATGTTTGTTATTAGCGCAGAATTAACTGTCTGGACATCAAGGAGGAGAGGAGCCAAAACTCTCCTAATGTAAGATCTTTAATGTAATCCTGCATGTAAAGAGACTTCTTATCTCCAAGCTGCCTTGTGTCAAGTACACCTCTTACAGCAGTTATTCTTGAGAATAAAATTACGTACTGAACCACAGCAGCAATGCTTTTGAAGAAATAAAAGGCCACATGGTGATGCTGGAAAAATCACTGTCTGTATTCTGTTGGAAACTCCAGTTTACTAAACTATATAGTATGTACACTTGTCACTGTGTTGCTGCTTACACTATAATCTCATTGGTTTCTTTGGGACATACAGATTAACCTTACATGTTCTTCTAAGCGTCTCGTTAGACCTCATTTCAGTAACTGATTTTACCATTGTTTCTTTTAAATCTATCCTTGGAGATGTCCTTCAAAATGTAGGGCAGGATAATGTTACACTAATTATGATTTAGTATTATAAGCAAAAAATGCTGTAGATTGCTGCCTGAAATAAGCAAATGAAAGAGAGCTATTCAACTTGATTTGAAATTTACAAGAAACAAAATACACAGTAATCATCTTTTAATTAGCTCTAGTCATTTGCTTATGCAGTCTGGAAATCCTCTGATTGCTCTCTTTTTCCAAGTAAATAAAAATATTTACTTTCTTGAAAAATGCACCTGTTGTTGTAATGACATACTATATTCTCTTTATAAAATTACAATTTGTATATCCGGATACAGATAAAAAATACTGTATATAACTTGTGTTGACCAGCTTTATTATAAATGGAGTAATGTCCAAAATAAATCAAATTCCTGCTTAATTTGAAACTAACATATAACAGGTTGTAAGAGCTTTTAAATAAAGTTTAAATATTTTTTTGGTAAAGCCATTGTATTGTATTGGCCATCAGATATCAATAGTTTTTCAACACCTGCATATTTCTATTCCAAATTCACTTCCTTACAAACAGTTATACCAGTATTCAGCAAGGTTGCATATGAATTGAAATTCAAGTGTATTCATATTTATCTGTTGAAGAATCCAAAATATCAAAGATAGTAGTGAAAAAAGAGAGGTGAGAAGCCAAACGACCAAGGGAGCAATGAGGGCTCCAGGAAAGAAACTGGCCAAGCATGTAGAGTGAGAGAGCTAGAGAAAGAAAAAAAAGAGAGAGAGAGAGAGAGAGAGAGAGAGAGAGAGAGAGAGAGAGAGAGAGAGAGAAAGGGTAAATGAGTGCTTCAGCCACCAATACATACCAGACAGAATTAAACTACTGCCCAGCAGAGGCTTCCATGCCAAGAGACACTGTGTCTCAGTATCTCCTCAGAGATCTCTGCCAGTAGCACCCACGCAGCAACAAGGGCAATAAAGGTTTCAACCAGCCAGAGCCAGTGTGACTCACAGCCAGGGCAACACTGTCCATGTGGTTACTCAACATATAATGATTTTAATTTTACACATAACATCATTTTTTTCTAGGTGGGGTATGTTTATCTGTTGTATGTCTTAACAACATAACATTGTATTTTCAAAGATGCTTAATACAATTCTGTGTTGTGGGAAGTTGGAGCCTATCCCAGCAGCGTATTCAAAGATGGATGATTTAGCATTATCACCCGAGAAGATTGGGTTGTGATGGGAGATCAGAGTCCCATCAGGATATCCACCAGAATTGAAGAGAGATTCAAACAGGAAATGTTAGGTGTTACAATACCTTGCTGTACTAAAGAAGTAAATGAATTTATTTAAAACAATGCAAAGGGTAGAATAACAAGCCTTTACTGAGAACACAATACTGTATGGTTAAATTGTAGAAACAGTGTGGTTTTCATTGTCCTTTTCTTTCCTTTTCAGGTCAGATATAGAAAGAGATGAGCAGAACTAAGGATGTAATTTCAGTAGTCATGGGAGACAAGTCCTTCATAGCAGCAGCTTTCCTGCTTTAGTATGTTTTACCAAGAAAATCTATGCCCAGTGAGCAAATTATTAGGAACACTGGTACACCTACTTACCCATGCAATTGTCTAATCAGCCAAATATGTTGCAGCAGTGAAATACAAACCAATTACAGTATGCTGATTCAGGTCAGGGGCTTCATTTAATGTTCCCATTAAACACCAGAATGGGGAACACATGTGGTCTCAGTGATTTTGTCTGTGGCATAATTGTTGGTGCCAGATGGACTGGTTTAAATATTCCTGTAAGTGCTAATCTTCTGTGATTTTCAGAATGGTGTAGAAAAAAAATCCAGTGAGATGAGTTGATGAGATGATCAGAGGAGAATAGCCAGACTGGTTTGAGTTGACAGAATGGCTACGGTAACTCATAAAAACACTCTCTACTGTGGTGAACAGGTAAATATCTCAGAATGCACAGCATGTTGAACCTTAAGGCAGATGGGCTACAATAGCAGAAGATCAGGTTGGGTTCTACTCCTGTCAGCCAAGAACAGAACGCTGTGGCTGCAGTGGGCATAGGCTCACCAAAACGTGACAGCTGAACAGTGGAAAAGAATAGCCTGGTTTGACAAATCTCAATTTCTGCTGAGGCATGCAGATGGTAGGACCAGAATTTGTTGCCAATACCATGAATTCATCACCTAACATGCCTTGAGTCAACAGTGTTGGCTGGTGGTGTAATGGAGTGGAAAATGTTTCCTTGGCACTCTTTGGGCCTGTTAATACCAATAAATCATCACTTGAATGCAATGACCTATTTTAGTATTTTTGCCAACCATTTGCATCCCTTGTTGGCCACCATTTACCCATCTTCTAATGGCTTCTTCCAGCATTAGGATGCACCACGTCACATAGCAAAAGTCGCCTGAAACTGGTTTTATGAATGTGACAATGGGTTCAATGTTCTGTAGCAGAATCCCCAATCGCTGGTTTTGAGTCTAATAGAACACTTGTGGGATGTGGTAGAATGGGAGATTTGCACCATAAATCCACAGCTGACAGACCTACAGAAATTGCATGAAGCAATCATGTCAACATGGACCAGAATTATAAAGGAACTTTTCCAACATCTTCTGGAATCCATGCCATGAAGAACTGAGGCTGTTTTGAGAGCAAAAGGAGTGCAGATCATCTACTTAATATTTATTTCTATTAAATTATCACAGTCTTCTCAAAACCACTGTACAGTATATTGCATGTATCTTGATATTATAAGCAGTCTTAAGCACAGTAATTAATTAATTAATTTTATAAACAGGCCTTCAACTGTGCAGTTCTGTTAATAATTCTTATTAGTATTAGTTGGTAGTGCACCCTCAACACTGAAACTGGATTAAATGGTTTCAAAAATTAATTGGGGAACTGATTAGCTGCTAAGTGAATCACATATAAGTTTGTTAATTAACCAGTTCTTGCAGTTATTATACTTAAAATAGAAAGGCAACTTAGATGCAAACTTGTAAGCAATCATTTACATTAATGATATTTGGTATAAAGTTGTTTTTAGTTATTAAAACATTAAGGACTTAACTTATTTATATGAAGGCTACAATTAATTATTTCAATTTGACAAATACTTTTGCAAAAATAAGGTAAAAATAGTACTTTCAATACAGAAATAATTTCTGCTTTTTCTTTTAGAGCAATGTGGGTTGGAACAATTGCAAAATCTTTAAACAGACAAAAATAATTAATTACTCCTATGGAAAAAAAAACATTTAAAATATTTGCATAAAAATCAGTTAGTCGTAAATGACCCACAGATTGTGTGGTAATATGAGTGAGAAATGAGGCCTATTATAAGTTAAATAAGGCGTTATGAACCTAAAAAGTAAATTTTGTACAAATTTGAATAGAGCAATAAAAAAAAAAAAAAAAAAAAATCGTTTGTTGTTGCCAGTGCTGGACGCACAAGGTGTGCATATAATCCTAGTGTGACTAGAGAATGTGTCACAGCTATAATAATTTTTCCCTTCATTGCTTTCTTACTTTGCCTTTCAGCACTATGTGATATTTAATGGAGATCTTGATATTGTAAATTTCATTTGAAATATATATCTATCATTATATGGACCCTTCATCCTGTAATAAAGGTGAAAAGACTGAGAAAAGGACTCATAATGTTATCTCTGAAATGATAATCTAAATTTATTTAGCAGCTTAACAAATAAAGAGTGCATTAAAGCAAAACAGCAATATATGTACTAAGCAGTTCTTGAACATTTTGTATAGTTAATATCTTATCTATGGGTTATGTGATGTCAGGTTTATGGGAATATAGTTCATATACTAAAATAATCAAAAGAACAACTTAAATGCAGATTATGTGGTAAAAATATTAAAGTTACAATGACTTCAACATTTTAAAAATTAATCATATTAAGTGACCAGTGCACAAAACTGCAAAGGAATTGCTTATAGGGCTTTTTAGCTGAATACCTCTCAAAGCAGCAATTATTTCTGTATACTCAATAGTAAATTTTATTTTATGTTACTATTAGCGATTATAGTTACTTGGAACTCAGTCATTATTATAGATTTTTTAAACTATTTTTAATATTCATTTTATGGCATTTAATATAGATGAAACCCATTGTACCAAACAATTACATTAGTTTTAGTTTCTAAACCAGCATGCAGGGCTTGCTACTTGCCTTCTAAAATCTAACATCTGTGAAAACGGATTAGGTATCCATATACTCTGAAGTTGTTATGGTGACCAAACTGTTTCAAATGACCCTTGTGAAATGTTACACTTCTTACTCTATCAAAGCAACTGTAATTAGAATAGAGTTCAGTGCAATGCAGTGCATAGGGACCTAGCCTCAGTACTGAATTCTTTAAATATATTGGTTGTAGTTTTAATTTGATTAAACACTTTTTTGCTTTATTTGGTAATATATATACACTCATCTTGTGCTACCGAAATATCATCTTTAAAGGGTAGCACACACGATACAAAGGTTAACAAAGTGTTTAAATTTGCAATAAAGAGTATATATTCACATCTTCATAGCAAAATGAAAATATATTTATGCTTACTAAGGAAAGCATGCCACTGTAACAAATATTACATAACATTAACATTACATTCACTTCAGTATTGCTGGTGGTCAATACACTATATCACCAAAAGTATGCGGACACCCCTCTCAATTATTGAGTTCAGGTGTTTCAGCTGCACATATTGTTTACAGATACAAAAGCCTTGTGATGTCCACTGGCAAACAGTGACAGTAAAATGTGTCGTACTGTAGAGCTCAGTGACTTTAAATGTGGCACTGTTATAGGATGCCATCTTCACCACACGTCAGTTTGTGAAGTTTCTGCACTGCTAGATCTGCCCCAGTCAACTGTAAGTTCTATTATTGTGAGGTGGAAGTGTTAAGGTGTACCAACAGCTTAGTCATGAAGTGGTAGAGCATGCAAACTCACATAGTGAGTAAAAATTGCATGTCATCTTCTGCACTTACAAAAGAGTTCAAGTATAGTAGTTTAGTAGTTATTGTTCATTAAAAGCATTCACCCTCATGAAACATTAGCTATTGGCAATCTTTATGAAACATTTTGGACAAGGCCTAGTCTTTTTTGGTAATTTCTGAGCTTCTTCAAGAATTTCAGCTTGCTGGTTAATTCTCTTTTTTATATATATGCATGTATATATATTGTATATGTACGTACCCTATGATTAACTGGTGCTCTGTCCAGGGGTTGTTCTTGCCTTGTGTCCTATGCTTACTGGGATAGTCTCCCCAGCTTCCCCACACGCAACCCTGCTCAGGATAAAGTGGCTTGAGAAAATGGATGGCTGTTGCTTATTCAACCACTATTAAGTTGTGCTTGAAGCTGCTGTCCTGTGAGGATCCTATCATGCAAGCTAGTTCACTCTCAGAAACATATCTTTTGGTTCTTTTGTGGCTTTGAGTCTACCAGACCTGTTCCTCTTAGTTTCCTCCAGGTTCCAAGTTCCTTTCAATGGTGTAGAAAACTGTACTCATTGACTCCTTGGCTTTCTATGCAATTTCCCTTAAGGACAGACCCTACAGGTTTAAGGGTTATAATGATCTGCATGTCTTTCTTTGTTAATTGCCTTTTTATCACCATTATGAATACCAATAAACAGTGCAATATTGTTCAAATAAAACCTTAGTCAGTCAGTTGGAGTCAGTCAAACCACAGTGTTCCAAGGTAGATGCCATATTGAACTGTCCCCTTCTGAAAATCAAGTGGCAGGTTTGTACCACAGTTCTCTGAGAGAGTGGCGCCCTGATGTATGTAACAAAGAAGTGGGCCCCTAACCAAACATAGTATGGGACAATAAAGCAGATGCTGCATTTTGTGACTTGAAGCAGACCCTTACCTGTTTTAATGGCTCCTAATTTCTCTCTGCCTTTTATTTTCCAGACCCAACACTTCAGACACAGGACTGGGTGCTGTGCTGAGCCAAATCGTCAATGGTGTTGAAAATCCCATCATGTTCCTGAACAAAAAACTGCTGGACAGGAAACCAAGTATGTGGTGGTGGAACGGGAAGCCTTGGCGATCAAATGGGCAGTGACACCGCTTTGGTTGTGAATTTACCCTTGTCACTAATTATGTCACTTTATAGTGGATAGCAGGGTGGCATGTACAAGGAGTCCAGCCCATGCGTCCCATGCTGGTTTTTGGACATGCAACCTTATAGGTTTTCTGTCCTTTAATGTTGAGGCTAACTTGAGGCCAATGCAATGCTCTTTCTCGGGATTCATGACCTTTCAGTTCAGGCCACCTGACCAGGCTTTGTCACACACCATGCGCACGAGAGACAGTTTACTGGCTCAAATAGTGTTATTTCTTAGACAGAGCAGGGGCTGGTGCTGTCATATGATCCGTTCTGTTCTTGTCCCATCTGCAGACCAGCAAAAGACCGTGCCTCTCAGTGACATCACCACCAGTCTATCCACTGATGATGTCACTTCCCAGCACCTTTTGATGATGTCACTTCTGGTACACAGAATCCATATACCTGCCACATCAGTTCCTGTTCCAGCCCTCCCTAACTTTCACCTCTTCCTCTAATCCACTATATTTAGTGACCACATTCATCCTGTTAGTTAGTTTGGTTTTGAAACTCCACATCTGTACAGATGTGTTTTCTTTATTTTGCTGATTTTCCAGTATACGGGGTGGCCATCCCCAAACCTTTTTCTGTCTGCTGCCTATCTTTTTTTATCACAGTATATATATAAAGAATATTGTAAATACAGTCATATGAAAAAGTTTGGGAACCCCTCTCAGCCTGCATAATAATTTACTCTAATTTCAACAAAAAAGATAACAGTGGTATGTCTTTCATTTCCTAGGAACATCTGAGTACTGGGATGTTTTCCAAACAAAGATTTTTAGTGAAGCAGTATTTAGTTGTATGAAATTAAATTAAATGTGAAAAACTGGCTGTGCAAAAAGTTGGGTCCCCTTGTAATTTTGTTGATTTGAATGCATGTAACTGCTCAATACTGATTACTTGCAACACCAAATTGTTTTGGATTAGCTCATTAAGCCTTGAACTTCAATAGACAGGTGTGTCCAATCATGAGAAAAGGGTATTAAAGATGGTCAATTGCAAGTTGTGCTTCCCTTTGACTCTCCTGTGAAGAGTGACAGCATGGGATCCTCAAAGCAACTCTTAAAAGATCTGAAAACAAAGATTGTTCAGTATCATGGTTTAAGGGAAGGCTACAAAAATCTATCTCAGAGGTTTAAACTGTCAGTTTCAAACTGTAAGGAACGTAATCAAGACCATTTCAAGATCATTTGCACAAAGAACATCTGTATGGCCAGGGTGATGAGAAAGAAGCCCTTTCTGCCACTCATGCCACAAACAGAGTCCACTTGTTGTATGCAAATGCTCATTTAGACAAGCCAGATTCATTTTGGAACAAAGTGCTTTGGACTGACGAGAACAAAAATTGAGTTATTTGGTCATAACAAAAAGCGCTTTACATGGCAGAAGAAGAACACTACATTCCAAGAAAAACACCTGCTACCTAGAGTCATATTTGGTGGAGGTTCCACCATGCTGTGGGGCTGTGTGGCTAGTTTAGGGGACTGGGGCCCCTTATTAAAGCCGAGGGTCGTGAATTCAACCCAATATCAACAATTCTTCAGGATAATGATCAAGCATCAGTCACAAAGTTGAAGTTATGCAGAGGCTGGATATTCCACCAAGACAATGACCCAAAACACAGTTTGAAATCTACAAAGGCATTCATGCAGAGGGAGAAGTACAATGTTCTGGAATGGCCGTCACAGTCTCCTGACTTGAATATCATCGAAAATCTATGGGATGATTTGAAGCAGGCTGTCCATGCTTGGCAGCCATCAAATTTAACTGAACTGGAGAGATTTTGTATGGAAGAATTGTCAAAAAATACCTCCATCCAGAATCCAGCACACTCATCAAAGGCTATAGGAGGTGTCCCAGAGGCTGTTATATTTGCAAAAATGAGGCTCAACTAAGTATTGATGTAATATCTCTGTTGGGGTGCCCAAATTTATGCACCTGACTAATTTTGTTATTTGCATATTTTCTGTTAATCCAATAAACTTAATGTCACTGCTGAAATGCTAGTTTCCATAAGGCATGCCATATATTAAAAGGAAGTAGCTACTTTGAAAGCTCAGCCAATGATAAACAAAAATCCAAAGAATTAAGAGGGGTTTCCCATACGTTTTTCATATGACTGTATGAGGGACATTCAAAAAGTTTTCCACACTTTTATATTTTCGTTGGAAATGGTGAAGGCGGAAGGAGTAGTAATTGGGCATTAAAAAGTTGGTACGACACTGGGAAAATTGCATCACAAATGAAGGTACTGTAACTATGTAGAAAAGTGATGTAATTTGTTTTTGAAATTTTTAATAAATAGAGTTAAAAAAAAATGTGGGAACCTTTTGAATGTCCCTTGTATACAGTTGGTGGAGTTCAGCAACAGGAACAGAACCTTTAATTATGCTTTTTAACACTGAACAAGAGCTTTGAGATGGAAAGGAAAGTAGAGGGATAACACAGGAAGAACATCAAAAACGTATTACCCCAGGAGTAAGCATGTTTTGTATTTTAAAAAGTGAAAGAGACTATTCAGAATGCATAAGATGGCTTATTTAATATGTTGTTCTTCATCCTAATAATAAATGAAAACAAGGAAGAGACAACTTTGCTAATTAGCTGACATACAGTGCATTCACTTTGCATCCCTTTTTTTGCTGATTTTGCTGAGTCTGATTTCTTGCTAGTGTGTATTTGTGTGAAGGGTTTCTTTCATTTAAACTTTTGTTTTTAAAAGTTATTTTTAGTTATTGTTAAGGGGCAGTACAGCACTTTTTAACCCTGCTTTCATCTATTCAGGAGCAAAGGTTGTGCCTCTTTGGTAAGAAAGATTAATCCAATGTAGATATAGTACTGTACATAGTGATAGAGTAATTGAAAATGGAGTACCACACACACCTACATTATTTATATTTTATATATTCTGAATGAAAAAGGAATACAATTAGCATCTCCTGCACCACAGCTTTAAAGTTGCTCATCTTGTGAAGGAAGTTGGTAGTGTATCTTTTCATAAACCAAAGAAATCCTAATGCCCAAGGAATTACATCTATTTACTTGCATGTTATACCTGTATTAGAAATATAGCTGAATTATTTTGTTTATAATATTATAAGAATTAAAACAAGCAATTGAAAGATGATTACTAATTATTGTTATGAGAATTCCATTTCTTCAACAGTGATTTTAATGACATATTATTTAATCAGGTTTAAAAAATTCATTGTAACTGGATTTATAGTTAGGTAAATTAACCTATGAAAGACATAGGTTGAAAACTTATGAAAACTTTTACTCAGTCTTCACGTTTGCTTTATATATCTGGATACATTTGTATGTTCTATGGAGAAAGCCCATGGTATTCCTGTCTGACTCTTTTAGAAAACCTAATGTGCATTTTTTTCTAAGTAATTCTGCCACCGACTGTCTGCTGAGGAGTGATGTAATTAAATTTATTGGAAACACTTGAGAATTTTAAGAAGACACTTGAGAATGCTCTTGCTCTCATACTTTATGTGGTACATTAATTTCCTCCACAGAACTTTGACTCAATGCAGGACACATATTCTGTCTTGAATTAATGTTTGCTTTCTCTTTTCATGGTCTTTATCTTTTTATTGTTGAGAATGCCAAAAGTTCTATTATATGGGCTCATTTTCAGATTTTTTTTTGCATTTCCAACTTTCAGACTACCAACTGACAGTAAAATTTTACATTCTCAAGCCACCCTACTTCTACTGTGCAGGCTTTTAATGGATCCTCTAGACTAGTTTGGCATCTTTGTGGATTCCCAATCTAAGTGGTGGGGGCTGCTGTGGGAATTACTGTTATTCTGGGCAGTTTGGATTGCTTTCTTAGTCCTGCTGACATTGGGCTTTGATCGTCTCTTCTTGCAGAGTCTTTCAGGCTGAGATACACTCAGCATGTAGCAGAAATAAGTTACAGTTCTATTAATGCCAAGTGTCTTTCTCACTAAGAGAAACAAATACTGTATTTGGAATTTTGTAAATAAAATATTCCTAATATGCAAAGTTACAATATGTGAAGAGTTTGAAGTCTTTGGAGTAAAATGTCTGACAGTTGAAGTTTGCATCCTTTGTGCAAACAGAAACATTCCTGCTTGTTGTGCAATGGAAAACCTCACTGTTTCATCAAGGAATAGAACCTGGCTGATCATTCAAGACTCTATTGCTGGAATTGTATGATGTCCCATTGACTTTTTCAGCTGTTTCGTTAAAAAGATGATTCTATGTTGGTGTTACTCAGCTAACTTGAATTGACTTCACTTGAAAGGAGCAGGTTTTAAGGCTTTACACACCCATTTCTTCCTTGGGTGTCATGTTAAGAAGTATAATTTACATAGAAACAATATAATTGGATTTCATTGCTTTAACTAACAGTACCTCAACCAGAAATCATTTCTAGGTTATATTGACTTTTTCTCAAATAGTCAAGGCTGACATTACTCAAAATGAACATGTTTTTAAAATGTAAAAAGAATATTTTTAGGAAAATCTGTCATTATGCAGCTATTTAAGTTTGAAATATTTGTAGACCTTACATGTTTTTTTCTAGTACAATCGACATAATTTGTTTGGTTGTCATAATCGTTTAGTCATGTTTACATGAACAATTAGTTCATGTTTATTAAAAGCAAGAGAATTTCATTAGCATTGAATCACCAGTCACATCAGAATGCCACATAGCAATGCTGACAAATCTTTTCACATTTTCCATTGGAGGGGATGCGGAGAGGATTGGACATAGAGCATTTTTTGGGATGTTTTCTAGAATGTTTGGGCAGTTTTGTATTTGGTGGCAATAACTTCTACTTTTGCAAAAGTTTGGATAATTTACATGGAAGGACTACCCTTTTTGTAAAGATATTACAGAGTTTTAACAATATTCACTCACTAGTCTAATTCCACAGAATCATAAAGACTGGACATAACAGTGCTTTAAGTGCCAATGATTTGTGTGGTTATGGAGGTAGCTTTGGGTGTAATCTGGAAAACCAAATGCACATACACCACACGAGCAGCCTTTTCTTCTTCATGTGATGACAGGGGTCTATATAATATGTTAATGCCCTTAGTGGAACTGGTTTCTTGGCAATATTATTTAACAATGACCTGGTTGTGGTTAGTGATCAGAGGACTTGGCAGCTTACTTAAGCTTTCAAAATAACATTTCTAAAAACACAGTTTTATTTAATTGTAATTATCATGAAATTCAAGATCAAGATCAAGACATTCACTGATCTGGTTTAACAAAACATGTTTCATGCTAACAGCTGTCAGTTAAAATAGGTCAGAGTAACCCAAATAAGTTATATTCACTGTATTTTTTCTACTCTGGTTAGAGGAACTCATTTGAGCAACATTTGCACTATTTACATTGAAATTTTATATCTAATTAATTTAAGTTTCTTCAACAAACATTTTTTTTGAGTATTTGCAAAGCTGTTATTAAAGGAATTCATTTAAACCATCTTTTTTATATATTAGTTTATTCTTTTCCATGCCATGAAAATGCAGGGAATACTGTAGATAAGTTGAAGCAAGGCTACAATTCACAAACACATTACCAGGAAGCAAGCACCAACTTTTGAATGCAGTTTTGAAACCTGATATATTAGGTTTAACAAAAACATGGAAATTGCTTCATGAATACCGGTCTTTAAATTAGTACACCCTCAGGTTATACTTACAATGACAAATATTTTTGTAAGGCTGGGTATTACATTTTGATAATAAAATGAGCAGAATAAACTGCAGAAAATGTGTGTGATAAATACAGTATAACATGCTTTAATTATATACCATTTAAACTTTCCTGTTGTCCGCCGGTGTTGATAAAATCAGTTGCCCCCTCACCTGACCCTTAGTATTTCTTGCTCTGTTTGTTCAATGTGCCCTCCTCTAGTGCTGCTGATCATTCCTACACCCATTACACGTTAAGTTGACTGGCATCTTTAAAACTGGTGTCATTGTGAGTGTTAGTAAATGCTATGCAAAAAACTGTCACTCTATCCTGGGTTGGTTCTTGTCTTATTTTTGATAGGCTCCAGTTTCAGGCTTCCATATAATGTAGTTGGAACAAGCTGTATAGAAAGATAGATGAATGGATGAAAAATGTCCACAGATGGCAACTTAGTTAAAAGCACATTAAAATACACAATTGATACAAGGAAGTGTGCTACAGTAGCTCAGTATTTAGCACTGCTGCTTTACAGATCCATTGTCCTTGGGGTTTGAAATTTGTACCTGGTCATTGTCTAGGTGGTAGTTACACATTCACTATACATCTGTGTGGATGTATCTGCAAGGATAGTCTTTGGCTTCCACTACAAACTGGATTAAGTGGGTCTGAGAATGTTATACTATAGATGTAGAGAACAAGTTACCTGTAATTAAGTCGAAAGTATACCACCTTTCACCTGTTAAACGTGTTAGGAGAATAGGAGTTGAAGAGTTATACCAGGGGTCCTTAATCATGGTCTTGGAGGGCCGCGGTGGCTGCAGGTTTTTGCTCCAATCCAATTGCTTAATAAGAAGCGCTTATTGCTCAAGTCACACTTCTTATTCACTTTAGTTCTCTCTCTCGTTAAGATTTTGAACCCTTATTGCTTTTTTTAGTCACAAACAGCTGTATTCTTGGTTTTTAATTGCCCCTAATTAGCAATATCATACAAATGACAGAAGAGACCAGCATTTCTCCATTTAGCTTGTTACCAGTTACACCTGTGTGTATTTATTGTGCACTATTGGGTTTAATTAAATACTTGGAAGGAAAGTGAAGAGAAAAAAGTGAAGGACTGAGAATTACTCATCCTTTGTAGCCTTCAAATCATTTGGATGATATCCTTAGAAAGGGGAAGAAAATCTAGGATATGAGATTGACCAGGCATAACAGAGTTAAAGCACTAACAAGCCAAATTAAATTATTGGTAAAAATTGCTTTCTAATTAAACAACCTGCAGCCACTGTGGCCCTCCAGGACTGTGATTGAGGACCCCTGAGTTATACTAAGCAGAACTGTTTCTAATCCTCACAACTGTTCTCAAGTTCATATATTCTTTGAACAAATTAAATGTAAATCATCTTAAAATTAACATCAATTAATCTAACTGAAAACACGTGGCACACAACGTTAATTTAAATTATTTATGTTGTAAGTATAGAAATATATAAGGACCTTTTATTGAAATAAAAAAAACCAGAAAATTAATAGTAAACAGCCATAAAGTTATAGTCTGTAAGCTGTAAGCTATGTAATGAAGTTTTCTTTCTTTCTTTCTTTCTTTCTTTCTTTCTTTCTTTCTTTCTTTCTTATTTTCAATTAGTTATTTCTTT